>NC_056747.1:560525863-560703363 GCF_019279795.1 Protopterus annectens
AAACTTCCATAACTTTGATTACCAGCTTATTTACAACTGGACATAGTATAGTTGATTCTAAACAGAACATAAACGTCTTTGTAATGTTAATCAGGACAGGGTACCTGCTCATCCTGCCCAGTAATCACCGTCCATACCTTTGCTCGCTTACTTTACTTACAAACCTCCTTTGTAATGTTAATCATAAAAGCGTACCTGCTCATCCTGCCCAGTAAGCAGCTTCCAAACCTTTGCTTGCTTAATAAACCATTCATCCAATTACCAAAATACCAACCAAATAAGCAGCATCCTTACCTCCATTTGCTTACCAATTCAGCAAACCTATCCAGCTGCTCATTTCTTTCCACAAGTCATAAACCTCCGCACACAAGAGGGGGAACAGAAGAGGGCAAGCATGTCCCTCTTCTCCACCAACCAGCCTGACCAGGCTGTTCCCCCCTTCTATCCAAAATTGTCCAACCAACAACCTCCCATAAAGGGAACAGTAAAGCCAAACATCATGCGGTGTACCCATCATCTGTAAAGTACCTTAGAACCCAGTCATCAACCCTACACCTTGACCTACTAGCACTGGAATGCACCTTGATGAAACCAAATAAAGTAGGATTACCCCTGACCCCACTGTACCACCGAAACCTCCACTCCAAGAAAATACATTCCCTTTAGTCCACTTCCCTCAAGCCACTAACCATGGCTCAACTTTTCTGGAATGACAACCTACAGCCATAACAAGTGCCACAGAAACTATAACCCCTTGAACACAATTCTGCACCTTGGCAAAGAAAACCCTTAACAAGTCTCAAACCCAGGACCCTGTCAACTATAACATCTCACACTAGCCAACCAAACTGACTAACTCCAAAACCTTAATGCCCTAACACTAAGATCCAGAACCAGAACCCCTTAACATAGTTCCTGAAAACTTACCTAAGCCCAAAAATGAAGTAATCTATGTGCCCAACCCTATACACCACCAGTGCCCTCATTACCAAATGGCAATCATCCTACCTACTCAAAGGACAAATTTATCATCCCAACCACACGTTAGGAGCCCCTCAGGCCTCCTGTCAAAGAACAGCTTATCTTTGGCCCTTCCCCCCAAGATACAGTTTAAACAACTGGATGAGTAACTAAATCCCCCAAGAGTCCAACCACCTGAAAGCAGGGTGTTGAAGTCAACTGGCTTGCAAGAGTAATGGGGATTTAGCCTAAAAAGTTCCTGTGCTCCTATGAATGTTGTGAATCTACTCCTCCTGTGGGATCCCCACACCCCATAATTCATCCCCACCAGTTTCACCCTAGCCCCCTATGTACCTCTAACTAACTTGCCCCACATTCCAACGCAATAATCAGTTCCCCCGCAACTTGATCGCAGCACCCTATCTTGCCTTAATAACCCAACAAGGGAATTCCCAGTGACCACCTTGTGCACCACTCCAGCCACCACTCCTCGCTGGCCCTGCTTCCATCATCTACGAACCCACTTTGTAGTGCCACTACCGGTACTATCACCACTATCTACAAAGAAAAGGGGAAAGTAAATCTTCTGAAATGTAAAGAAAAAGGGCTGCACCTTGTACCCACCTATTACAAATTACAGCAGCCACATTCCAAAATCCCCATCTTTCAGATCCCCTGTATCTGTTGTGTATTCTGTAGTGCTTATATTTTAGATCAACGCCCTGTATAAGACAAGCTAACTTATATTCTAAAACCATCTGTCTAGCTCTTAAAATATGAAGAAGTAAAGGGTTTGCAGCATGATCTAAAATGGACCTAAGCGTCTGTCATCCGCCCTAAAGTCCACTGCAGACATGAGTCACACCTACTGTTTCAGTTGGTATACTATGGTACAGCACTGCTACACCTGGTGGTCATGGCAATGTAGTGGCCTACTGATTCTTTACCCTGGTTAAGATCAACATGTTGAAAATTAACTAACAGCAAAATAGAAATGTATTTCCCTACTGCACTGGAATTGCTGCTGGAATTACCTTACACTTCATCTAGCATAACACGCAGAATGATACTGGATTATCATATATTCATGTGATCCCGATAGGTGCTCCTATGCAAGGACTCAGAAAGCGTACCCTCCCCCCAGGCTTGTCTGTGTTCAAAGTAGGGACAGATTGTACTATTGCTCTAATAAACCTCAAACATCGCCAGAATAACAGAATTTGTGTTAACACGCATTTCTTAAAACACTGAAGTCCAAAATCCCAATGCCTGTCATTAGTGCTTGAAATCCTCAGTGACTTACCAGCAAACTACAAATATTATGAGGAAAAGACCCAAAATATGAGGCAAAATCTGGACACTCTTAAGAGATATGCAACCGTTTTTTTTTTTGTTTGTTTTTTTCTCCCCCTGTTCGCTCCCTCTCTCCCCTTCTTTTCCCTGAAGGACACAGAGACTGGACAGCTCAGCCAGCGAAACCACATTCCAAGTAGGCAACCTACAGCCAAGCTGAATCGATAACTGCTCCTAAATGGTATGGCTGAAAGCAGAACAGATATGCTAATGAATAATCCTCTTCAAACGCTACGAAAGAATCAGAAGAAACCCATTAAAATTAGGACCAAAGCCCAAAGGGACAATTTTTTTTTTTTTTTAATCCCTCCCACCCCTCCCCCCAACAGCTAGCCTGCTTTCCCCCTGAAGTATCAGTCAAGGCTGACAACAGCTCACACAGAGCAAACAATCTGGACAATTTGTACTCCCCACCCCCCTTTTGCACTTAGGAAACAGAAAATCCTTGGAAGTCAGGATATAACACAACACCTACGAAGAATAATTCCTGAACAGAATAACCCTAAATATCTAGTGAGGACTGCAATAACTTCAATGAGCACAGTACGTGACACCTATGAATCATCACTCCTGAAAAGACAGGCCCATTGCAAGCTCGAAACCCCATGCCACAGCTAGTATAAGAAATAACACTTTACAGGGGGAGTGCCACTAAAGCTTGAAAAAATATTGCCACACGCAAGAAAACCCTTACCTTAATAGTCTTCAACCCACTAAGGATTGTAACAGTTCTGCCTTGATTATTAAATCCTTTGACAATGGCATGAAGTACTGTACTGCTCTACCTTCTATGTAGTTCACCATGATCACATTCAGGAAACCCATAATTTCCCTAACAGTAACACAAATAGCTCAAACTACGAAGCTAAATGTTTGTAGAGAGTCCTGTGAAGAAAAAGTGAAAGGCACCGACTGTTAGCAAACAGGTTCTTGACAGCAAGCATTCCTGGAAAGCCATGAAGTCTGAACCAGCACAAAATGACTTTGTTACTGCCAACCTACCCCACCTGTAGCCGATCCTTACTTCCGATGCCTCGACCCATTCCAATATCATAAGAACAGTAAGTAAACAGAACAAACAAGCTTAATCTGATCTCCCACGTGGACGGGACCACAATAATCACAAGCCTCCCCCACATCCCATCACTGCCCACTGCGCATGCGCCGTAACTGACTAATGTGAACTTCACATCCAGGCCCACGAAAAACCTGGCGGTCACCTTAAACAGAGAAACTCAACAGCACCCAGCCACCAGGGTCACAACACTACTATCCTGTGGCCACCGGGGACACCCTCTGAGCCAGCACAAGCCAAAATCAAACAGAACTGAAAGAGCTCCTGCCCTGGCACCAATCAAATCCAGCGTCCTGACTTCACACAGCCCACCAACTCCTCTCAAGCGACTCAGCAAGCCAGCTGCCCCTATCACAACAAGTAACTCCCTGCAAAATTCAGCAAACCTCCAATACAACAGTTATGCGGCTGTAGCTACTCCTACGCAGCAATGAACAGCTACCTATGCTTACTAGTCTGGGAATAATTGCCGCTAATACAACACATGCCACGAACAGACAGCCTTAGAATGAAGCCAGAATAAGGGGTTGCATGAGCAAAGTTTGAAAATTATATACCCCCCAAAATGATATATCCCCTATCTGACACATTAACCTTAATGCCTGAATCGACCATACTATTGTGCATGCATCTACCTCCCCTCCTCCATAACCCTGAACATTAGCTGACTGCAGTGAAACTAACCACTGCAGTTGAGCATATAGTTCAGATGTTATTTGTACTGTAAACTGAACACCAGGCTGTTTTCAGAAATGCTCATTTCCGTGCACAGGATAATGAAAAATATGGACAGGTTCTACAGGACAGAAAATAGTTAAAGACATTTTTCTCATTTAGTTGCATGTCTAACCCTCATAATAAAATTATGTGAGGTAGTACAAGATTATGTTTCCCACCATGCCAGAAAAACAGTCATTAGCAGTAAATAGATTAGATAAAGCTGCACACCTAATGTGTAAACCACTAGATAGACATCAGGCAACAGACTGACCGCAGTAAAGAACGAACTCTGTGCATCATGGACCTTACTCCTCAGTTTGAGTATCGCTGAACAAGTAGTACATACAATAATGTTGTTAACTGTTTTGCTTCCAGTCCATATTCTGGTATCCAAACAAAGAAACATCATCTCTACCCTGCCCGCAAAACACCGATGAATCTAACCATGAACATGCTGACACCATGAGAGTTCAAGTCCTCTCCCAAAATCGTCTTGCCTGCTCAGTGAGTCCCACACATCAGAGGCCCGTGAAACAGCACTGCCCATGACAGCTAAGCAAACACCATGCTTGCAAGTATAGAACTGCACACCACTTACTAAAACAAAGACTAAACGCATAGATTAATAATCAAAAGGAAGAAAAAGAGGGATTTTATATTCTGCAATGAGTTAAGTAATTGCATTGTATACTATATATCACTATAACCTGTGCATTAATTCACTAATGAAGAGAAGCATGCATGTTGCTACATCTGTGTAAAAGCGTCTAATCGCATCGCTAATTCAAGGCTTGTTTTTTTTTATATAAAATTACCTTAAAGAAAATTGCCTAAAAGAAGCACCAAGTAGCCAGAGCATGCGCACTGCCCCCAGACCCTAGCATCAAACAGGGCACATTGAAGAGGAGCTGGCACTGATGAAACACTACCGGACTGCCAGCAGGAAACACAGGAAAACCCACCCTCCTCCGCCTGACCACAAGTATAGCCCACCCCCTCCTGACCACAAGTGTAACTTTTTCCAAAAAAAAAAAAAAAAAAAAAACCTTCACATATATGAGTAATATCTATCACTACAACCAACCCTTGGTACTAACATCACTTCTACCAACCCTTGGTATTGAGCATCACTCACCTCGGCCACCCAACAATTCCAAGGCCTACCTGACGACCAAAATCTGCAGGTCGCCATGGACGAGAACCTGCTGTAGCAAGTTCATGCCAAAATGTGATTACTTACCCAGCTACACTTGTCTAAACCCCTTAAGCCCCTCCCCACTCATATCTCATTTCCTCCCAGTCATCCCTCCCTCCATTTAACCCTTTCAGCTCACCCACCTACTTAACTCCCATTAATATATCGGCCTAACCCTACTGAAGATGTCCCAGGACAACTTGGTTTGTTACCAATCCTCATTTATCAGCCAGTAAAAGTATGCACGGTATGCAACTCAAAAAGCAATTCTTCATCCAAGCCAAATGCTCCTGCTTCAACACAGGACACGTCATCTAACCTATCTTCCTTCCAAGTCTCTTCTCCTCTCTCAAGATTCCCTGAAGATTGACCCACTTTATATACAAATGTATGTACTGCACATTACACTCTGCTTGATTGTACATTTCACTGTGTTTGTTAACTGGAATGTATATAAAGTTTTTTTTTCTGTAATTAGTCTGAACTATTCTGTTATTGCTTACATTTCTGTATTTTTTGTTTGTAAAATGTTTTGTATTTCACCCCTGGCTGTGCCTGAAATTAGTTAATATTGATCAGTGCACTACCCCAGTAAACATATATAAATAAAAAACAGAAAGAAAGAAATTTTAACACACAAACAGAATTATCTGTGCAGCTAGGATCTGGACTGAACCAAACACTTACATGCAATTTCTCTGATGTACATTATTAATAATTGAGCAATGAACAGAACAAGCATTGGCATGCTAGACATGCATGGAATCCCATGTAAGTCCTTCCTTAAATATGAAAAAAATTGTGCCACTGTACTATTCTTAATTCACATTCTCCCTTCCATATGATCCACCAAACTATGTACAAGTTGTACTGTTTAACAAGTCAGAGGAAAAACTGTACAGTACAAAATGCAAACGGAAAATTATTCATGTACATTACAGCAAGCAAAATACAATGATCCTCCAACCAAAACATTCTCCTTAAGGATATAACATTCATTCATTCAACTAATAATAATAATAAAAAAATAATAATAATAGTTTTTGCCTTGAAGAATTAAGAACTCATCACTACCCCCCCCCCCCCGCATAAAACAGCACAGCATTGATTGCAAGTCCATCAACTAAAAGATAAAACAGCCTTGATGGATTAAGAACTCATATCTCCCCACATCAAACAGCATAGCATTCATTGAAAGTCCAGTGAGTAAAAATAATCAACTAATAGATAAAAATGCCTTGATGAATATCCATCTGCCCAATAAAAACGGCCAAAAAAGTCCCTTTATATCCTATATAGCAGCAAAAAATAAAATAACCAGTATTAGCAGGCACCAGGTAGCAATGGCAGGAGGACACCCCACAAAATATGGCCTCTATGCCATACATAACAGACATTTCTCATCAGAATCAGGGTTACTTAAAAACCCAACACTGCTCCCTTGACCTGTTGACAGATAAGTGACTGAATTAATATATAATTTTATGAAGTAAAGAAGTACATTATAATTCTAATTTTGTCATTACTAAGTAAGTGCAAGTCACCACTTAGTTCTCCAAAAAATGGTAATATGGGTTGTGTGCAAAGACAAACTGCATTTCTGCATTGTATTTTAATTTGACACACTAGTTCACCACCAGTCCTGTCCACCACACAACTGATATCCAGTTTCTGGTCTGGATTTACTTATAAACAAATCCAGCAATAATAATCAGGAATAGACCATTTAGGGGGACTTAAAGTATTAGTTTTGTGTTAACTTGAGTCATTGACAGAATAAGAGAATGCAAATTGTAGTGCATGGAGTGCTGTGATTATGCGCCATAAACTGTTAAATAATATCCTGGTTAAGCAGTACTATCTGACCTTAACAACACTTATAGGACTGCTAAGCATCCCATTTGTGCTGTTAAGGGCAGGTCTACACTAAAAGCAGAAGTGCTGACCACTAAACAGCAGCAACAGGGCATGAAGTGGCTTTATTTCATCTCCTGATTCTGCCTGCAATTTGCTGAAGTACATGTTTTTTTTTTTTTTTTAATTAAATTGCTTCCCTTCTTCATGTAATATGTAAGATGTCAACCACTCTCCCACATCTTTTTTTAACTTACTTTTTATTAATTTGTAGTACATGGAGAAGATAAATCTCAATACACTACAAAGAACTATAAGCAGGTCAAGGGATCATAACCCTATATGTGATGTGCTCTTGGCGTGGATGCCAAGATTCACTTCTTGAGTGATGTCTCAAGCACATAATAAAGCAGTTACAATCACTGACTCACTCATAATCCTCTATATTATAATTCTTAATTTCTTTATAATCATTGTCGTTATATAAAGTGCAATTTTTTACCAGCTGATTTTCCAAAAAGTTTCTTTCGGCTTTTCCCGATTAGGGGTCGCCACAGGGGAACTCCGGTCCGCTAATGATTGGCAGTTGATTTTTACGATGCCGAGGTGCCAGCCCGATGCCCAACCTTCAACGAAGGCACGTCCATTCACGCATGTCTTTTGAACGCCACTCGACTGCGGGGAGGACATGCAAACTCCACACAGAAGGCGCTCCAGCCGAGAATCGAAAGGGAGAACCTCTTGCTGTGAGGCGACAATTGATTTGCATTACATTTTATTTTGACACATCCACCAGTCCAGTCAGAAACCACACCTCTCGGTTGCCAGATTTTTGCCTCATTTTCATCTGTTTCTCAAAATTTGTGGTTATCTGGTAAAGTACCGGTGATTGATACTAAATGGCAAAAGGCTCCTATCCTTCAGAAAAGCAGGCTGCCGCTTTCTAATTTTATAAGAGCTATATTCAAAAACTGCCGCCCTTTTTGCCTTTCTCTTACCACCACTATTGTGAAGACAGTCACTAAGTGATGACATACATTTCAATTTCAGACTTCAGTCACGTCCTTCATAAAAATGCATGGCAACACAAATCTTGCCTAATTTTATAAAAGCAATATTTAAAATTGGTCCCTGTTTTTTTTTTTTTTTGCCTTTGTCTCACCGCCATTATTGTGAAGACAGTCACTGTACATTTCAGTTTCAGACTTCAGTCACATCCTTTAGAAAAATCCATGACAGCACAAGCAATATTTTCTGACCTCCTTTGTCCCGCCACCATTATTGAAGACAGTCACTAACTGCAGACATGCATTTCACTTTCAGACTTCAATCACATCCTTCAGAAAAATGTATGGCAACACAAATCCTGTCTAATTTTATAAAACCAATATTTAAAATCTCTCTCTATTTATTTATTTATTTTTGGCCTTTGTCCCACTCCCACTATTAATGTGAATGTTAAGTCACTAAATAACATACATTTACTTTTCAGACTTCACAGCCTTCAGAAAATGCATGCCAAACACAAATCCTATTATTATAGCAACCTTATACATTTATAAAAAGAAATATATTTTAAAAACTGTCTGTATTTAATGGCCTTTATCCCACTCCCAGTCCCTCCACATTAGCATTACTGTGAAGCAGCCAAGTGAGCCACCACCCAGATACACTACCTGTCTTGAAGGAACGGTCTCAGACTCATGGTCTGTGTGACTCTGTGTTGCAGGTCCTGTTATACTAAGTCAAAGAAGTAAGCCACCAGGCTGCAGCAACTAGCAACAATGCTGCCAGGCCAAAAGTAGATAAGTGGCATGCCTCAGTGGACTGATTTTAAATATTGCTTTCAT
Source organism: Protopterus annectens (assembly GCF_019279795.1). Classification (NCBI taxonomy): domain Eukaryota; kingdom Metazoa; phylum Chordata; order Ceratodontiformes; family Protopteridae; genus Protopterus; species Protopterus annectens. The sequence goes on from NC_056747.1 coordinate 560,534,871, forward strand.
AAACTTAGACAGGATTTGTACTGCTTACTGTGGGCAGCAAAGATAAATCCCTGTGATTACCTTCTCTGTACCACCCATCCACCCACACAGCCAATCACAGATCTATAGGGGGTGGACATGAGTGATGACTTAAATGAAGCAGGAGGTACCCTGGAGTGTCTTGGATGTCCTTATAAGACATGTTTTCCATTACTTTCTGATTCTCTTAAAGGGAAATAAAAAACACATTATAAATAAATAAATAATTTTACTAGATAAGGTATCACCTGGGGCAATAGCCCCTCTCACCCCATCCTTGCTATACTAAAAAAAAATTCTAAGCTTGTTTCCTGCCTTTCCTGTAAGTAGTGTAGCCCAGATACAGATTTGCTGTATCCAGAACTGTTTGCAAGTTTCTGAGCCCTCAAGCCTTTCTGTGTTGGAATGAAGACTTATTTATTATCAGTGGGAGTGGTAAGCACCAGGTAGCTTATCTAAAAAATAAAAAAAAAACACTTTGTGCATCACCGCGTAGCTAGGGTTAAACTATTCCCAGTGCCATAAAGTCTGTTCTTCGAACTTTCCCTTAAAACTAGCCAGTTTTTAGTTTTAACAATCAAATCTGTTTCTTTGAGCTCAGCACTTGTTCAGAACTCACTGTAAGCACTAAAAAAGCTTCAAATTACTACAGCACTCAACTTTCCTCACTTGTCTAGAGGGAAACAGTTTTTAGTACTTAATAAACACCTATCCACGCATGTCTAAGGGTCAGCTCCCAGGGTTTTCTCCTGTCTACCTGATGAATATGGGCATCTTGGGTCAATGCAGCAATTGCCTCATGTACACAGACAACCTGCTCCTCTTACCACCAACACTACCACCTGTGAGAGATGCACTTATATAGCCAAACTGGAAGCAAAGTTCTCTTCACTTGTCACTGGACTAGACAGTCAGGAGGAGAAGCTAAACACTTGCACCACACCACACATCGCATAGTCCCTCAAAACCTACACCACAAAAAGACACACATAGAAACACAAAACACACACCTACATTCATGGAGGCTCTCAATAAAAATCTGCCCAAGCAACAGGGACCTCCAAAACAGAAATGCAAGCAACCGACAGCCCACAAACCTAGTGTGCCACTCAACCACAGTCCCTAAAGCATAACAACGTACCCAACACTCTAGTCATAGGTGACTCTGTAGTCAGGCACACTGATGTTCCACTCACCAGGCTAAACAAGGAGAAAGTTACTGTCAGCTGCCTGTTGCGTGCCAGGATCTGCCACATAACGCACTCACTCAGGTCACTCCACAACAACTACAAATATGACTATGGCATTGACCATGTTGGTGTGAATGACCTGAGACATACCTCCCTGGACTACATGAAAAGAGACATGAAGAAGCTGTCCAATCTTGTAGCCCAGGCAAGTATGACCCTAGCCCTGAGTAGCATCCTGCCACCACCCAGAATGATATCACAGTACAAGGACAAAATGATTGACTTCAACAATTGGCTAAGCTTCTGTTGTCATTCTAAGGGGATCCAGTATCTGTCTGCCTGGGATGACATGATCAACAGACCACGATGCTTTTCCAGAGATGGCCTGCACCTGTCGCCCTTGGGATTCCGGATACAAGCTAACGCTCTTGCCACCCCTATAGTGCCTTTTTTTAGACAAAGTTCAATGACAAATTCACCACTATAACAGGTACAAGCAAGCAAAATCTGAGGGTAATGCTACTCAATGCTAGAAGTCTAAACCTCAAGATGCAATCACTCAAGGCACTCCTTAAAATGGAGAACATCGACATCTGTGCAGTGACAGAGACCTGGTACAAGGCTCCAGTGAGCACCCCTGCATTACCAGGCTATAATTCATTCCACACTTTCGGCCACCTAACTTGGGTTGAAACACTAAAGGCGGAGGCATGTCCATATTCATTAAGGATATCCACACCTCCAGGCTAGTTGCTCAGCATAATACATCTGAGATTATCCAAGTGCAACTAACTCTGGGCAAGACCACAATCCAAACTGTAGCTTCCTACAGATCCCCACAATGCCCCAGGATTCCCACTCCTCATTTCGTGATACACTGGAAACTATTAGGGTACAACCTAACACCTTAATAATGGGTGATTTCAACTACCCCACCATTAACTGGGAAAACTACTCATGTACCAACTCTTTTGCTCAAAGTTTTCTGGAATTCATAAATTCTAACGCCTTGGATCAACTTATCCACACCCCCACCAGGGGTAGCAATATCCTAGACCTGGTCATTACCAACATGGGCAATCGGTGTTCCACACCTGAGGTCAATTCCTTCTTGGTTAGATCCGACCACAAGGTAATCACCCTAGACATCCACATCTCACCCCACCCCCCATTAGGGAAACCACTGTAAAAAATTTCTCCAAAGCCAACTTCATGCTTCTTAAGACAGCAAACTTCTAGCCACCCATGCAGACAAACAATAGAGGTACAACTGCTGAATCCTACACAAATGCACATTATAAGCACTTACATGAGTGCATGGATTGCACAATACCTAACAAAACCAAGATGCTATCCTCCAAAAAAAGGAAGCCAATCTGGTGGTCCCCTCCCATAAACAAACTCTACAACAGAAGAAAGAAACTGTTTCAAAAAAGAGTAAAATCCCATGATTGAAGGAACTCCCTGGTCAGCCTCAGCAAGAAGCTGAGATCCCTCATAAAATCCTCCAAAGCTAGTTACAATAACAAAATCGCCACTGATTCTAAAGACAACCACAAAGCAGTCTATAGCTATGTCAAGAATCTCAATGGCAACACTCAGATCTGCTCTGAGTTACAGTACAATGACACTAAATATACAGAACCAACTGATATTGCCAACATCTTGGCAGATAGGTTCAGTGCTAACTTTACCCCCTCTCTCACTACCTAAAGGGCCCATCTCTATACCAGAAGAATGCAACGTTCCTGTAATCAAGGCTGCACAGGTAAAAAACACACTCTCCAAAGCCAAGAACACAGCATCCATGGGATCTGACAACATCCCAGGCTGCATTCTACATGAACTACAGAATGAACTGGCACCCCACCTAAGCACCATGTTCAATCATAGCCTCACCTCAGGATTTCTGCCAATGAATGGCGCACAGTGACGGTTAACCCACTCCACAAAGGGGGAGCCACCACGGACCCCAGGAACTACTGACCCATTAGCCTGATGGGCCTGGTCTGCAAGGCTATGGAATGTAGCATCATGGAACTTATAAACAATGACACTGGTAATTTCCAAACTCTGGACCCCACCTAGTATGGGTTTGTAAAAGGCAGATCATGTCTCCTAAACCTGACAGACTTACTTGAAGCGGTCACCAAAGCCATAGATGAGGGTAAGGTGGTTCACACAGCCTATCTAGATCTCGCCAAGGCTTTTAACACCATCCCCCACTCTGGAATTATAGATAAACTCACTAAACTAGGTATAAATCCTTATGTCACAAGATGGGTTGACAACTTGTTCACTGACAGAACCCACACTGTGAAAGTAGCAGACTCCAAATCCAACTTCAGACCAGTAACAAGTGGAGTACCCAAGGGTTCAGTCCTGGGTCCTCTCCTGTTTGGTATCTACTTCTCTGAAGTACAGGTTAACACAGAAGGTCTTTGGCTAATGAAGTTCGCAGATGACTGCAAACTAGGAGCCATAATCGAAACTCCTAACAATGTGGACATCCTACAAAAGGACCTCACTGAGACAGATGGCTGGTGTCAAAGCCATGGCCTCAAGTTCAATGCCAAAAAGTGCATTGTCATCGCTTTTGGCAAAAACTCTGTACCCATGAACTACCACATAGGTAGTAGTCTACTTACCACCGAAAGTGTGATAAGAGACCTTGGGACACAGGTGGACAGTAGTCTCTCCTTTGATAATCATATCACTACAGTAGTCAGGAAATCCTTCTACCCGGCACACCTCATCACAAAAGGTTTCTCATCCAGGAAAAAAGAGGTAATTGTTCCCCTCTACTCATCACTCATTAGACCCATTATAGAATACAGCGCCCCTTTTGAAATGTACCTCACAAGACATCTATAACAACTGGAAAGGCCGCAGAAATACCTCACAAAGAGGATTACTGGCCTCAAATATATGCCCTACGCAGACAGTCTCAAAAAACTCCAGCTTTGCTCCATCGCATATCACCTACTCAGAGGCGATCTCTGCCTAACATACAAAGCTATGTCAAACCCAGAGCTACTGGACATGTTCCATTTAAAGGAATCCCAATGCCTCCAAACTACACACTCTAGGGACCTAAACCTTGTCACCACAATATTGGAGGCATAGATTCCTGTCCCAGAGACTTCCCATACTCTGGAACAAACTACCTATCTATATCAAACAAAGCTCATTAGCACTCTTCAAGAAAAATCCTGATGATTAGATGGGAGATAGGAACCTCACCCCAGGGATCACTTCTGTGGCTCTGTTCGACAGGGGCACAGGAAAATACTTTTCTTGGGTGGCAAAAGCCAGGGTACCTTTTTGGCTAGGCTTATATAAGCCCTAGGGCCAATAGCCTAGTACCTACCTATGAACCTATGAACTACTGCACACACACACACACACACACACACACACACACACAGACACAAACACAAACATAAACATGCATAGAGCAGACTGCTATGACTGCTTACATGATTATTAGCAATCATGCTGACTTGCAGGGACCAACTGATACCCCTTCCACAGTGGCAGCTGCACCCTCATTCACCCTGCCTTAACTATGACTTTGTTTGCCCTTCTGCAAAAAAATTTATTTTTTCATATTTTTGATCACTTTAAAGTGATCGCTCTTTGAATGCTGACCATTATGAACATTTAATATTTCATGAGAAATACATTCACACACACACACACACACACACACACTCACACACACACTGTTTAGTCCATATCTGGACCTACTCCATAACTGCAGAGGGTATCAGTATGTCATTCGTACCAGGTACCAGCCATGCAAATTTGAAATATTTCTGAATTTATTCATATATATATACATATATATATATATATATATATATATATAGAGAGAGAGAGAGAGAGACAGAGACACACACACACACACACACACACACACACACACACACACACACACACACACACACACACACACACACACAGCTATGGCAGTCACATACAGTCGTGGTTTGTACTCCTATATATTGGTTTCTTCAGGGCTGTTATTGTATAATCCAAAAGAAATATATATACCCTAGGTGCAGGGTGTGCCTGATACTAGTTATCCCACTTTGAACCTACCCCCAATTCATGACTAACATATTGAGTGATGTCTACCATGCAGTACTGCGAGTTCCCATTTGAATTTCATAAGTACAATGTGAACTTTTATTCAGACATGCCTGAACTTTTATGTTTTCTAATCCTATCTAAATGATAAATGTTCTTGACACTTGATTTTCTTTTCCTGAAAGCTTTTTATTATATTGACTTTCCCTTTGCACATTGTTTTTCATGAATGTTTATGGATGCACTCAATAGGAATTTGATCAGTTGTAATCCTTAACTAAAATGAATAGTATCAGCCCACTTATGCTAAAAGTGTGCCTTCTGTCTGCACAAATGTAATACTGAATATGGAAAGTGTATACACAATCCAAACATACACATATTTGTATAACTATGTTTCGAATTTGGGAAAGGCCTGCACTAGCTCACAAGACATTAAATTAAGTTAAATATGTACCTCAGAGATTACAAATGGGTGCAGACAGAAGCTATTTATTAACCAAACATGGTAAAAAATTCAATGTGACCTTTTCAGTACTATCAGAAATCATTTCTAAATCTGCAAAACCGAGTTTGCCATTTCTCATTTATGGTGAGTTAGCTTCCCTTGAAATTTTTTATAAAATCTAGTTATTCACAGAATGAATTGTTTATAAACTATTATCTCTGTAAAAATATGGAATACTACATTTTAAAAAACATTATTCAGCAATGAATTTAGAAATTAAGTTTTATGCAATAACGCAAACACAGAAAATATATCATTTACAAAAGCTGTATAATGATTTGTGAACTGCAAACCATGTAATAATTTAAATAAACAATTTTTATTTATCTACACCCTCCACTCAATCTTTGATACCCAGTTGCTCCTCTTTGTAGTTTAATACAGTAGTTACACATTATTAATAATAATGCTCATCTTCATAGCATACTTCTCAACCTGAAAATGTCAAAAATCTGGACAAAGGCCCATGAAAAGTAGGTACAACTGGCCAAAAATCTGTACGGTGATTAACATAAAATTTGCATGCATAAGTATGTAACCCCACCCACTCCAATGAAATTGTGAGATACCAACATTCAAATGCAAAATGAACAGACAAAATAATAAACACAAAATATAACCAGAACAATAGTGCTTTATTTATATTTTCAGATACTTGACAAGAACATTCTCTCTGCAAATCAATATGGCATCCATCAAAGTCATGATGCCTAAGACACAACTCGTTCTTACAAAACTCAGCAAGATTAATCAGGGCTAACTGAGGTGAATATATTGACTGAAAGCCTCTACCACCACTGTGCAGACCATCTTCTTGCAGAGATGGTGGTCTGTGACACCTCTAACAAGTCACTATGCTTATTCTTGGTTATCTCCAAGTCAGATGAATTCATGTGGGAAGGTGTCTTCTCAGCCCTCCACCAAAAGGTCTGCCCTCGTTCTACTATTATTCACAGTCTTTACAAATGGCATGAAAACTTCCTGCGAAACAACAAATCTATATAACATGCAGACAATTTCACACTCTTGTTATTCCTGTAACACCACTGCTGAATCATTTTATTAGCTTCAGACTAGTTTATTTAATAAGCTCTGGATAAAGAAATGCAGGTTCACATGCAGTGCTTCTCGGTAGAAGGCAATTAAATTCTCAAATAAGCCACAACAATTTTGCTGACCACTAGGAATTCAAATTTGTGGCCTAAGCTAAATTACCTGGATTACACCTAATTCAAAAGTTTAAGGTAGACCAATACATAAAAACAGCTGCAGTTAAGGCAAAGAAAAAAAAAACTTGGCCTAAACTGCAGGGTGAAGACGTTTATGCCTCACCTCAAGCTCACATCACCACAACTAGACAATTTCTATTACCAAGTGTTTGTGTATGTCTCCAATCTTCTTAATACACTAGAACACACGTAACAAAGATGTTATATTTCCATCTGTGCACCAAGCAAAGATCTGATTACTGTATCTTGTAAACAACATTCAGAGGGTCGAGTTCAGCAAGCACTTGAATAAGTCCAGCATAAAAACAGCAGACATCATAAAATGCTAAAATGTTCTTTTCCACTACTTAAAGTTATGCTGAAATGGTATAAATCATTTTGCCTCATCTGTTCCGCACTTGCACGAATTTTGGTGGCACATCTTAATGCAAACAATCGCCATATATCAAAAGTGAGACAGTCAAAAAAATCAACACAGTAATTTCAGTTTCTCAGATACTATCTCAAAATTCTCTGGTTCAATTCTCGGCTTGGGTGTCTTCTATGTGGAGTCTGCATGTCCTCCCTGTAGTCGCGTGGGTTTCCTCTGGGTGCTCCAGTTTCCTCCCACATCCCAAAGACATGCTGTAGGTGGATTGGACACACTAAATTGGCTCTAGGTGTGAGTGTGCACATGTGTGTGTGTCTTCTGTGGAAGGTTGGGTGCCAGGCTGGCAACTCAACACCGTAAAACTCCACTGCCAATAATGAGTGGACAGGTGATCAGCTGTGGTGACCCCTAACCGGGAAAAGCCGAAAGAAGAAGAGGAAGAAGAAAAAGAAGAAAACACTATCTCAAAAAAAAATTCAAGAACAACCTACCAGTCTACACAAAGCAGCTTTTTATTTTATTTATTTAACATTTGTTAACTATGAAAGTCCAACTTGGAACGAAGCTAATTTTCAGCGGAGGCTCGGGGAGAAATGGTCCAAATCCACATCTTTGTAACATGGGAGGAAACCAGAGCACCCGGAGGAAACCCACACAAATGCAGGGAGGACATACACACTCTGCAAAGAAGGCACCTCAGCCGAGAATCAAACCGGAGAAACTCTTGCTGTGAGATGACAACACTACACCTGCACCACCGTGCCACTTTCTCAATCACCTTCAGAAAACCCTTTATGAAACTACCTGTATACAACATAACCATTAATATAAGAATTCCCTGTGACTCATGTACAATCCTTTTCCTTTTTATGGTTCCAGTTTCAAAAGGTATCCCTAGTGATATCTGCATTGCTTACTGTACTTATTTCCTTGTTTCACTTGAAAGAAAGTTACTGTTTGTCGTTTTTGCATTTAAGTTACCTGTAACACATTGCATTTAAGTTACCTGGCACTTGCTCACTAAAGCAATTATATAAGTCAGCTCTAAAAAATTAAAAGCACTACACCCTCACAAACTCCCCTTGAGTACCTTGTTCCCCATTGGCCCTTTTTTCAATTATAAAGGAATTCCCAATACTATTCTAGCATGTCCAAAGGTCAGTTGTCAATCTCCTCTCCGGTCCAGCAGGTGAATCTGGGAATCTTGAGGCAATGTTACAACTGCCTCATGTACACAGACAACCCTCTCCTCCTCCCAACAAATTCCAACACATGTGAGAGATGCAACCATATAGCCAAACTGGAGGCTAAGCTCTCTCAACTCAGTACTGGCATAACCAGTCAGGAGGAGAAGGAAACCACACTCACTACAATTCCAGTCTCACATAGACCTACCACGACAACAAACCAAACACATAAACACACAAAAACATACTCGGAGGCTCTAAATAAAAATCTGCCTAAGCAGCAGAGACCTCCAAAGCAGACACGCAAGCAACCGCTACCCCAAAACAAAACACGTGCAACACATAACTCACAAAGCCAGTGTGCGAACAGTCACAGCCCTTAAGGCTAAACAACACACCTGATACACTTGTAATAGGTGACTCTATCGTCAGGCACACTGACGTCCCGCTCACCAGGCTGAACAAGGAGAAGGTCACGGTGAGCTGCCTGTCGGGCGCTAGGATCCGCCACATAACACAAGCACTCAGGTCACTCCAAGGCAAGTACAAATATGACTCAGTCATTGTCCATGCTGGTGTGAATGACCTGAGACGCACCTCCCTGGACTACATGAAAAGAGACATAGAGGAGCTCTCTGAGCATGTAGCCCAGGCCGGTATGACCCTGACCTTGAGTAGCATCTTACCCTTACCAAGAATGATGCCACAATATGAAGACAAGATGATCAATTTCAACAATTGGCTTAAGTGTTGGTGTCATTCAAAGGGGATCCAATGCCTGTCAGCCTGGGATGACATGCTCGACAAGCCACGATGCTTCGCTAGGGACGGCTTGCACCTGTCACCCCTGGGCTTTCGGATATTGGCAAAGGCTCTTGCTACCCCATAGTGCCTTTTTTAGGCAAGGCTCAAAAGACAAACCCACCTCCATAGGTATCACAAGGGATAAGAAACTAAGAGTAATGCTACTCAACGCCAGAAGTCTAAACCTCAAGATGCACGCACTCGAAACTCTCCTTAGCATGGAGAACATTGATATCTGTGCAGTAACAGAAACCTGGTTCAAGGCTCCAAGAGCACCCCAGCACTACCAGGTTATACCTCATACCATGCTTTTCGGCCCCAAAACTTGGACCGAACCACAAAAGGAGGGGAGTACCAATATTCGTCAAAGATACCCACACCTCCAGGTTGGTGGCACAGCACGAAGCATCAGAGACTATCCATGTGCAACTAACTGTGGGTAAAACTGCCTTCCAGTTTATAGCCTGCTACAGACCACCCTCCCAAACACAGGAACCCCACTTGGCCTTCCTGAGAATACTGGAAAATATGAAGGTCTCTCCAAACACCATTATATTGGGCGACTTCAACTACCCAAACATAGACTGGGAGCATTACTCTAGCTCCAACACCCTAGCCCAAAGGTTCCTAGAATTTATAAACTCAAATTCTATGGAACAACTTGTTACCACTCCCACAAGAGAGGAAAACATACTGGACCTGATCATCACCAACATGGGGACACTATGCTCCAGACCAGAAGTGTATCCCTCACTGGTAAGATCAGACCATAAACTAATCTCACTGGATATTCACATCCCGACCCCACCCCCTGCCCAGAAAACCACAGTGAAAAACTTCTCTAAAGCAAATTTCACACACCTCAAAACAGAGGCGAAATCCTTCAAAGCCCCCGGGCCTGTGGAAAATACGGCCCAGACCACAGAATCCTTTATAAACGCATTCTATGAACACCTTCAGGAATGCATGGATCATGCAATCCCAAATAAAACCAAGACCCAATCCTCCAAAGGCAGATGTCCTGTCTGGTGGATCCCAGCCATAAACAAACTATACAATAGAAGGAGGAAGCTACTACATGATAGAGCAAAATCCCAAAAAGGGAAGGCATCTCTGATCAGTATTAGCAAAAAACTACGGGCACTCATAAAATCGTCTAAGGCCAGCTTCGAGAGAAAAATTGCACAGGACACTAAGGATAATCACAAGGCTTTCTTTAGTTATGTTAGGAACCTGGGTGGGAATTCCCAGATATGCTCAGAATTAGTCCAAAATGACAAAAATACACCGAGCCCACAGACATTGCCAACATCCTAGCTGACAGGTTCAGTGCAAACTTCTCCCTCTCCCCACCAAAAGGGCAAATATCTATCCCAACAGAGTGCTGCCCCTGACATCTCAGATGCTCAGGTAAGAGCCGCCTCTCCAAAGCAAAAACACAGCATCAATGGGACCAGATGGTGTCCCGGCTGCGCCCTACATGAACTCCAAGAAGAGCTAAACCCAAACATAAAACTACTGTTCAATCTTAGCCTTACTACAGGATATGTACCCAAAGAGTGGCATACAGCAACAGTGGTCCCTCTCCACAAAGGTGGTGCCTCAACGGATCCTGGAAACTATCGCCCCATAAGCCTGACTAGCTTGGTCTGCAAAGCTATGGAAAGGATCATCATGGACCTCATAAATAAAGATATTGGGGACCTACAGACACTGGATCCTACCCAGTTTGGCTTTGTTAAGGGCAGATCTTGCCTCTTAAACCTGGTCGATTTCTTTGAAACAGTCACCAAGGCCATTGACGAGGGGAAGGTGGTCCACACAGCCTACCTGGACCTCGCAAAAGCCTTCGATACAATACCCCAGCATTATAGATAAGCTCACCAGCTTAAATATAAACCCCTATGTCACTAGATGGGTTGCAAACTGGCTCAAGGACAGAACCCACATAGTTAGAATTGCTGGAGCCATGTCAGACTCCAAACCAGTTACAAGTGGCGTCCCACAAGGCTCAGTTCTGGGACCTCTCTTGTTCGGTATATATTTCTCGGTGGTACAGGCCAACACGGAAGGACTGTGGCTGACCAAGTTCGCAGATGACTGCAAACTGGGCGCCATAATCAACTCTCCAGCCGACACAAGCATCCTCCAAAAGGGCCTCATAGAAACAGACAACTGGTGCCAGAGCCATGGCCTCAAGCTAAACGCCAAAAGTGTATAGTCATCCCCTTTGGCAAAAACAAAGTGCCCACAAATTACCACATAGGTGGTAATCCATTAAGTACAGAAGAAGTCATTAGGGACCTGGGCACCCAAGTTGATAGCAATCTCTCATTTGACAACCACGTGGCCAAAGTGGTTAGAAAAACATTTTATATAGCCCACCTAATCATGAAGGGATTCACATCTAGATCGGGGAGGTCATCGACCTCTTTACTCATCCCTCATCAGGCCCATAATTGAGTCCCATGCTCCTTTTGGGATGTACCTTACCAGACACCTGCAGCAACTGGAAAGACCCCAAAAGTACCTCACCAAGAGGATCAAAGGGCTCAAACAGATGCCATATGCTGCCCGGTTAAAGAAACTCCAGCTCTACTCAGTGGCATACCGCCTGCTCAGAGGCGATCTGTGCCTGACGTATAAAGCCATGTCCAACCCAGAATTAATGGACATGCTGCACCTCAGAAAATCCAAATCCCATCGAGCTACGCTCAAGAGACTTGAACCTCAGCACTGAAATAAATAGGACATGCTGGAGGGACAGATTCATAACCCAGAGGCTCCCTTCACTCTGGAATAAAATCCCAGTCCAGGTTAGGCAGAGTCCCACATTGACTCTCTTCAAGAGGAATCTTAATGAGTGGATGGGAGATCGTAGGTTTACCCCGGCTATCACTTCTGTGTCACTGTTAGACAGAGGCACAGTATACTAACCTCAAAAAAAGGCATAGCAAAATTAATTTAAAATGGGTGGCGAAAGCCAAACACACTCTGGCTAGGCTTATAAATGCCCTAGGGCAGATAGCCTAGTATGAACCTATGAACCTATGAACCTATGTCTATACTCAAATCAAATTCCAAAACCAGGAAAACCTTCCAATAAGTTTTATTAGTGTGGTGGTGCGTGTTTGCTTTGGGGTCTGCTCCTGCAACTGCAGCTTCATTATGCATGACCTGTGCAGAAGGCTCTGGGGTGGCAGGCAAACTTCCTGTGGATTGGGCTGTATCAAAAGGTTGCAAACCACTTGCACCAAAAAAAAAAAAAAAATGTATTAACAAACTAAACAAAATTAAATATAAAAGTCCCATCCCAGGCACAAGACAACTAGAGTATTTAAACTGCATATTTAAACAGCAATCAAAATGACTGTTTCCTAAAAGTTAATACTAAAAGAAATATGCTTAACAATTTAGTAAAGCCAAGAACAACATGGAGACAGATTCTAATACTGCGGGTGTTGAAAAGGGTCACAGTCACTTATACGGTACAGGTAACACTTGTCTTGTAAAATAAAGGAATCACTAGCTTACAGTGAAAATAATTCCCTGGGCTCAAGGATTTAACTCTTAGAATGGTAGATATCATGGAGATCATGGAGCAATACTCCTCAAAACATCAGGGACCAAAACGTTAAGCCGCAGTAAAATATTTCTAAAGAACCAGATGAAAATAAATTCCTGGGCTCAAGGATTTAACTCTTAAAATGGTAGATATCACGGAGCAATACTCCTCAAAACATCAGGGACCAAAATGTTAAGCCGCAGTAAAATATTTCTAAAGAACCAGATGAACACAAGAAAGGTAGCAGAGAAAAGCAGCAAACACTGCATAAGGAGAGCTCACGTGAAATCATATGATAAAAGTATAAAAGTAGTTAAACAGAAATGAAAAACAACTACTGCAAGCAATCCATAAATCACAGAAACACAGGTAAAAGGCAAACACTCCAACCTACTGTTCACAAAACACAACAAATCACAAGCTGCTGCCAATCAGAATTAGAAGTCGACACTTGTCAGAAGTAGAACTTATGTTTTAACTTAAATTGTAATATTTAATTTTTGTAATAAAATACAGTGTTTAAAGTGTTACATTTCAGAATTTGGTTTCTGGAGAAAGTCTGGTTCCCAGGCGATGTTCCTAGTGGATTTTTAGTTGGTTTAAATTGTAACCAGCTGCTCCGCTTGCTGCTTTGCTGGCCCGCTGCTATTCAAATTTCAAAGTTTAAGCACAGTCCAAGTCTCGAACAGGCTGGTAAACTGGCTCATGAAGGGATGTCATCACACACACACCCCTGCAATTTGATGACATTACAGGATACGCTGATGATGTGTGGTGATGTCAGCAATACATTTTAAATTGTACTCTACCCAATAAAAAGAAAAAAAATCATGAAATAAAGGGGCCACTTGGGAATTTGTGGCACCCCACTATTTTGCCCTCAAAACCGGTAAATACAGAGGAATTCGGTATGGTTGAGAGGTATGACTTCATCGTATAATGCAGTAGGTACAAATTATTAATAATATCAGCAAAGAAGCATTCATTTTGTTTTCCTGTATTTACACATACAAAAAAGGCTTGTACATTATATTGTTTAAGGAAATAATTCCCATGTGCAGAGAAAATATAATTTATATTTCTGAAATCATTTCTTAGAAACAGCTCTTTATACGTTTTAATTAAAGAAATGTGATTCTCCTCATCCGTTTGACAGCCCAGTCTTCATATTTCTTGACATGTTGCATTGCAGCAATAAATACAGTGTCAATTAAAAGATTTTTCTAAAACATCTCAAAATAGGTGGGATTCACTTTTGTGATTTGTACACTTCTGCTCACTTTGGGGCACAGGAATGAAAAATAGAATTACGTATTCTTTGCATCAAAATGTATTTTCTACTGATGACAATTCATAGGCATAAGCAGACTAGAATACAGTATAAAACTCCTACTGCATGTTTTCCTGAAAGTCTAGGGAATGTCAGCTACTGAAGTATTGCATTTTAGTTATTTAATATAAGGGTTTTCAGGTATGCAAATGCATGGATTTATTTCCCTTAGAATTTCTGAGTTTCTAATTGAAAGTGGTATCCATTCCCAGTAAAGACAATCAGAACTGGAGTTTGTATTTTCAAACATTCTTCCAGCTGTAATTTATATATATATATATATATATATATATATATATATATATATATATATATATATATATATATAGATAGATAGATAGATATCGATATGTATCTATATATATATATATATATATATATATATATATATATATATATATATATATATATATATGTATATATATATATATATATATACATATTTATGTGTGTGTGTGTGTGTGTGTGTGTGTGTGTGTGTGTGTGTCTTGGTGGTAGCTCTTACCATTGGTTGCCCAGTAGCCTTGCAATTGCCCCAACCCCAATACTATTCCCCTGGATCTTCTACCAGTGGAGGAAGTGGAGGTGGAAGCTGCTTTGTACTGCCACTATCCCTTAGAAAGATGACAAGTAGGGTAGAAAGTGTAACGGGAAAGTAACCATCCTAGAAGTGAAGTGGAGTAAATGCTGCAGCATCAGCCTCCATGTCCAGTGACTGCTGCAAGCCCTAGACTCTGCCATGGCTTAATAAGCGGTAACTGTCTGAAACTGGAGGTGAATACCCTTTCAACCCACTCAGCAATGTTGTGGTTAGGATAATGTAGCTGCAGTATGGAGACTGGACTGTAATAGTTAAGTGTTTTTGTAATCCCAGCAGGGAACAAAATATAATGAATATTGGTTTTGAAGGACAAATATGAGATGTCCTATAATGTCTATGCTCATCTGTTCATGATTTTGCAGAATTTTCTTTATTTTTGTTTGCCTCATATTTTTGTTATGTTCTGTGAAAAAGAATGTGTAGTTTTCTGGTAAATTATTGAGGACTACAGTAACTTAAATAATGACAAATTTGAGTTTCAGGCTTTCATTTTTTGTTAGAAAATGCTTATGAAAAACCTGCTATCCCAGCAAATTTATG
Source organism: Protopterus annectens (assembly GCF_019279795.1). Classification (NCBI taxonomy): domain Eukaryota; kingdom Metazoa; phylum Chordata; order Ceratodontiformes; family Protopteridae; genus Protopterus; species Protopterus annectens. Next base: position 560,550,305 of record NC_056747.1, read on the forward strand.
CAAAATTAGCATTTATACTCTCAGGGGTACACAGTCAACAAAACTAGTTATAGTTGCTGGAATAGAGAGCTGTCAGATGTGGAACTGAGTGAACCTGACGGTTTCTAGTTTCATAGTTTAGTACTAGGCTATCTGCCCTGGGGCATTTGTAAGCCTAGCCATAGTGATGTGGCTTTCGCCACCCCATGAAATGGTACAAAAATGCACAGAATATATTTAGAGTACTGTGCCTCTGTCTAGTAGTGACACAGTGAAGGTCCCCTTATATAATAGAATTAGTTTACTGTGCCCCTGTCTAACAGTGACACAGATGTGACCCCTGGGGTAAACTTACGATCTCCCATCCACTCATCAAGATTTCTCTTGAAGAGAGTCAGTGAGGGGCTCTGCCTAACATGAACTGGGATCTTGTTCCAGAGCATGGGAAGCCTCTGGGTTATGAATCTCTCCCTCCAGCATGTCCTATTCATACTTGTGCCGAGGTTTAAGTCTTTAGCTCTCGTGGTTCTGATGGATTTGGATTTTTTGAGGTGGAGCATGTCCATCAGTTCCTGATTGGACATGGCCTTGTACATCAGGCAGAGATCACCTCTGAGCAGGCGGTATGCTACTTAATAGAGCTGGAGTTTCTTTAGTCTGGCAGAATAAGACATATGTTGGAGACCCTTGATCCTTTTGGTGAGGTACTTTTGTGGTCTGTCCAAATGTTGCAGATGCCGGGTGAGGTACATACCAAATGGGGCATTGTACTCAATCATGGGTCTGATGAGGGAGGAGTATAGGGGTACAATGACATCCTTGGATCTGGATGTGAATCCCTTCATGATAAGGTGTGCAAGGTAGAATGTCTTTCTAACCACTTTGGCAACGCGGATGTCAAATGAGAGGTCGCTGTCGACTTGGGTCCCTAGGTCTCTGATTACTTTTTCCGTACTCAGTGGGTTGCTGTCTACGCGATAATTTGTGGGTACTTTGTTTTTCCCAAAGGGGATGACTATACATTTTTTGGCATTTAGTTTAAGGCCATGACTCCAGCACCAGTTATCCGTTTCTGTGAGGCCTTTTTGTAGGATGTATGTGTCCGCTGGTGTGTCGACTATGGCACCTAGTTTGCAGTCATCTGCGAACTTTGTCAGCCACAACCCTCCCATGTTTGCTTTAACATCTGAGAAATAAATGCCGAACAAGAGGGGTCCCAGGACAGATCCCTGTGGGACACCACTTCTGACTGGCTTTGAGTCTGACATTGCTCCAGCGATTTTAACTTTATGGGTTCTGTCCTTTAGCCAGTTTGCAACCCATCTAGTGACATAAGGGTTTACATTTAAGCTGCTGAGCTTATCTATGATGCCTGAGTGGGGTATTGTGTCGAAGGCCTTAGCCAAGTCCAGGTAGGCTGTATGGACTGCTTTGCCCTCATCAATGTCTCCAGTGACTGTTTTGAAAAAGTCAACCAGGCTCAAAAGGCAGGATCTGCCCTTTACAAAGCCAAACTGGGTGGGGTCAAGTGTCTGTAGGTCCCCAATGTCTCTGTTTATGAATTCCATAATGATTCTTTCCATAGCTTTGCAGACCAGGCTGGTTAAGCTTATGGGGCGGTAGTTTCCAGGGTCTGTAAAGGTACCCCCTTTGTGGAGTGGGACCACTGTTGCTGTACACCAGTGTTCAGGTACATATCCTGTAGTAAGGCTAAGGTTAAATAGCATTTTTATGTGCAGGTTTAGCTACTCTTGGAGTTCACGTAGCACGCAACCCGGGATACCGTCAGGTCCCATTGATGCTGGGTTTTTAGCTTTGCTGAGGGAGGCTCTCACCTGGACATCTGACATGACAGGGAGATTACATTCAGCTGGGATAAGTATTTCTTCTTTTGGGGGTGAGGGAAGGGAGAAATTTGCACTGAACCTGTCAGCCAGAATGTTGGCAATATCTGTGGGTTCAGTGTATTTTTTGTTGTTGTGAACTAACTCTGAGCATATCTGAGGGTTTCCACCCAGGTTTCTAACATAGCTGAAGAAGGCTTTGTGGTTATCTTTAGTGTCCTTAGCGATTTTTCTCTCAAAGTTGGCCTTGGATGTTTTTATGAGAGAACGTAGTTTTCTGCTAGTGTTGATCAGAGATGTCTTCCCTTTATGGGATTTTGCTCTGTCGTGCAGTAGCTTCCTTCTTTTGTTATACAATTTGTTAATGGCCGAGGTCCACCAGACAGGACGCTTGCCTTTGGTGGAGAGGGACTTGGATTTATTTGGGATTGCATGATCCATGAATTTTTGGAGATGTCCATAGAAAGCATTTGTGAAGGATTCAGCATTGTGGGATGTGGTATCCACTGGCCCAGTGGGCTTAAAGGATACCATCTCAGTCTTAAGAAGAGTGAAGTCTGCTTTTGAGAAGTTTTTCACTGTGGTCTTTTGTGCTGGGGGTGGAGGTGGGATATGTATATCCAGGGTGATTAGTTTGTAGTCAGATCTCACTAGTGAGGGGTATACCTCCGGTGTGGAGCATTTTGTCCCCATGTTTGTGATGATCAGGTCTAGTATATTATCTCCCCTAGTGGGAGAGGTGACTAGTTGTTCCAGTGCATTTGAATTTATGAATTCCAGGAACCTTTGGGCTAGGGTGTTAGGGCTAGAATAATGTACCCAATCTATGTTAGGGTAGTTGAAGTCTCCCACTATGATGGTATTTTGTGATACATTCATATCCTCCAATGTCTTTAGGAAGGCTGAGTGGGGTTCCTGAGATTGGGAGGGTGGTCTGTAACATGCTACCAGTTGTATAGCAGTTTTGCCTATGGTTAGTTGCACCTGTATGGTCTCCGATGCTTCATGTGTTGCTACTAACCTGGAGATGTGGGTGTCCTTGATGAATATGGACACTCCCCCTCCCTCTGTGGTTCGGCCCGGGTTTTGAGGCCGAAAAGCATGATAAGAGGTATAGCCTGGTAGTGCTGGGGTGCTCTCCGGAGCCTTGAACCAGGTTTCAGTTACTGCACAGACGTCGATGTTCTCCATACTGAGGAGTGCATCGAGTACCTGCATCTTGAGATTTAGACTTCTGGCGTTGAGCAGCATTACCCTTAGTTTTTTCCATTTTTGTTTTCTAAGGAGGTGGGTTTGTCTTTTGAGCCTTGCCTAAAAAAGGCACTATGGGGTGGCAAGAGCCTTAGCCAATATCTGGAAGCCCAGTGGTGACAGGTGCAAGCCGTCCCAGCGTGGCTTGTCCAACATGTCATCCCAGGCAGACAGACATTGGATCCCCTTAGAATGACACCAGTACTTGAGCCAATTATTAAAGCTGATCATCTTGTCTTTGTATTGTGGCATCATTCTTGGTGAGGGCAAGATGCTGCTCAGGGTCAGGGTCATACCAGCCTGGGCTACATAATCAGAGAGCTCCTCTATGTCTCTTTTCATGTAGTCCAGGGAGGTACGTCTCAGGTCATTCATGCCAGCATGGACAATGACGGAGTCATATTTGTACTTGCTTTGGAGTGACCTGAGTGCGTGTGTTATGTGGCGGATCCTAGCTCCCGATAGGCAGCTCACAGTCACCCTCTCCTTGTTCAGCCTGGTAAGCGGGACATCAGTGTGTCTGACTATAGAGTCACCTATTACTAGTGTATCAGGCATGGTGTTTGGCCTTAAGGGCTGTGATTGATTGACACACTGATTTATTGAAGTATGTGTTGCATGTGTTTTGTTTTGAGGTGGTGGATTTTGGATGTCTGCTTTGGGAGCCTCTGTTGTTTTGGTAAGTTTTTTATTAGAGCCTCCGAGTATGTCTTTGTGTTTTTATGTGTTTGGTTTGCAGTTGTGGTAGGTCTATGTGGGACTGGGTTTGTTGTGTGTGTGGTTACCATCTCCTCCTGTCTGGTCATGCCAGCCCTGAGTTGAGAGAGTTCAGCCTCCAGTTTGGCTATATAGTTGCATCTCTCACATGTATTTGTGTTTGTTGGGAGGAGGAGAGAGTTGTCTGTGTACATGAGACAATTGTAGCATTGTCTCAAGATACCCAGAATAACCAGCTGAACTGGAGAGGACGCCAGTAATCTACCACTCGACGTGCTAGAACAATATAAGGGAGTGCTGTGCCTTTAAGGGAAGTGGATATTCACAGGGATGTAGTGCTTACTTAGTATGAGAGTGCTTACTTAGTAGAGAAGTTTTGAGAATAAGTGCTAGGCTTATAATATAGCGAGTAGTCTGATTATACTAAGAGTAGAGCTTCCTTAAGGGAAAATTTGAAGAGCAGACTTGGCGGAGCCAGAAGAAGTTTAACCGGCGCTGCGCTATGTGCACAACTGCGCAAAGACGTGCAAATGCGGATTTTAAACAGGGAACTTCAAAAGAGCTAGAAATGGTCCAAAACAACCAATTACTACAGCTCTTGTGCTGAGGTCACTTCCTACAGGGACAGGTAGGCTGCTCAAGGCTCCCCACTCCCACTGGTGAGCAAAGAAACTTCCATCTATCCAAGTAAGGTAATAGACAACACAGGAACTACACCACAGGCCAGAATACAGCAGAGCCTGTAAACTGGTCTAAACTAGTCGAGGAGAGGCGGGAAAACAAGGATCATTTTTTTGTTTTTTTTTTGTTTTTAGATAGAAACACACAGAAAATGCAGAAACAGTAATAAATCAGTTACACAGGCTAGCACACTTTAGTGGGCAGCCTCAAAAGTTAAATTGAACAAACAAACTTTCAATCAAATTCGACTAAAATGTAACTTTAAGTGCAGATATTAAATAATGCAGCAAACAGCTAAAAAAACATTAAGCTGGTTTAGGGTAAGCTAGAGAAGGTATTTCAAGTAAAAAAACAGCAAAGATACTTAAATCCAGAAAGTAGTCGCTTTTCTGAGTTCCCTGTAGCTAGGACCACTCTGCAGGACCACGAGGAGCTTGACTGAGTAGTATAGTCAGAAAAAAATGCCCAGAGGTGGATTTTAAACAGGGAACTTCAAAAGAGCTAGAAATGGTCCAAAACAACCAATTACTACAGCTCTTGTGCTGAGGTCACTTCCTACAGGGACAGGTAGGCTGCTCAAGGCTCCTCACTCCCACTGGTGAGCAAAGAAACTTCCCTCTATCCAAGTAAGGTAATGGACAACACAGGAACTACACCACAGCCCAGAATACAGCAAAGCCTGTAAACTGGTCTAAACTAGTCGAGAAGAGGTGGGAAAACAAGGATTATTTTTTTGTTTTTTTTTTTGTTTTTAGATAGAAACACACAGAAAATGCAGAAACAGTAATAAATCAGTTACACAGGCTAGCACACTTTAGTGGGCAGCTTCAACAGTTAAATTAAACAAACAAACAAACTTTCAATCAAATTCGACTAAAATGTAACTTTAAGTGCAGATATTAAATAATGCAGAAAACAGCTAAAAAAAACAGTTTAAGCGTGTTTAGGGTAAGCTAGAGAAGGTATTTCAAGTAAAAAAACAGAAAAGATACTTAAATCCAGAAAGTAGTCGCTTTTCTGAGTTCTCTGTAGCTAGGACCACGAGGAGCTTGTCTGAGTAGTATAGCCAGAAAAAAACGCCCAGAGGCAGATTTTAAACAGGGAACTTCAAAAGAGCTAGAAATGGTCCAAAACAACCAATTACTACAGCTCTTGTGCTGAGGTCACTTCCTACAGGGACAGGTAGGCTGCTCAAGGCTCCCCACTCCCACTGTTGAGCAAAGAAACTTCCTTCTATCCAAGTAAGGTAATGGACAACACAGGAGCTACACCACAGCCCAGAATACAGCAGAGCCTGTAAACTGGTCTAAACTAGTCGAGGAGAGGCGGGAAAACAAGGATTATTTTTTTGTTTTTTTTGTTTTTAGATAGAAACGCAAAGAAAATGCAGAAACAGTAATAAATCAGTTACACAGGCTAGCACACTTTAGTGGGCAGCCTCGACAGTTAAATTAAACAAACAAACAAACAAACTTTCGATCAAATTCGACTAAAATGTAACTTTAAGTGCAGATATTAAATAATGCAGTAAACAGTTAAAAAAACAGTTTAAGCTTGTTTAGGGTAAGCTAGAGAAGGTATTTCAAGTAAAAAAACTGCAAAGATACTTAAATCCAGAAAGTAGTCGCTTTTCTGAGTTCTCTGTAGCTAGGACCACTCTGCAGGACCATGAGGAGCTTGTCTGAGTAGTATTGTAACCATTTTTTTATCTCAATTAGACATCTAAGATGAATACAGTTAATAATGTAGCTATAACTGCTGGATAGGGGTCTACTTGTGTATGTCCATAACGGAGTCTTTTGTTTTTTGCTCAGTTTAAGAACATATTGACTTTACAGGTGTAGTATGCATTCATATGAAACAAGTTGGAATACTTTGTGGAAAATTTCTTTATAATAGACATTCTGAAGTGTACACAGTCAATAAAGTGGCTGTAACTGATGAAGCTGTCTGTGGATAAAAGTAACTTATCCCAGATTACTAAAGACAAAAACCTGAAGTGTACACGGTCAATAAATGGTATCTGTTTGCAGACACAGTTATCATGGAACCCCTTCCCTTATTGTAGCATCATACACAGAAAACTCTCAGTTAACCAGAAGTCAAGCAACCGGCACTCTCAAGCAACCAGAAAAAAAACAGAAAAAATACAATACATTATGAACAATTCATTTCAGTTTTCATGTGTTGCACTTTGCTCCCCATTTCAGTTTTCATGTGTTGCACTTTGCTCCCCCCCCCCCCCAGCCAGGCTTTTAATTACTGTATTTCAATATTAAAATCAAATCAATACATTGTTTATAGTATGGTATGGTATCAGTCAAACCTATTTTTAATAGTAACTCGCAAGCAACCAGAAACTACAGTTAGCCGGCATCTACCAGTCCCCATGGGTGCCAGTTAACTGAGAGATTACTGTAGTAAGAGGGAAGGGAGAGGTGGAGAGGACTGGTTAGCTTAGGCTAGAGAGGGAGGAAGGGAAGAGGGGAGAGGGATGTTCAGGTAGGCAGGAGTCAAGAATTTTGATTTGGTGAATAGGCAAAAGATGGCATGGTTATAAATGGGTGGGAACTGTATGGGATGATGTAAGGCCATGTCAGGCTTAGTTCAGACTATCTGGCACTGTAATTGTTTTTCACCCTCCCATCCATGCCTAGTGGATCAGGGTTTTGAGGCCAAGTTATGATGTGGAAAAAGTGACCCCATTCCTTTAAGGAAAAGGGGAACCCTCCCCCCCTTTCCTTTCTCTCTTTCTTCTCTGGGGAGGTTTGAAGTAAGTGGTGTTTCATGCTGTTTGAGTAGGGTGCCTAGCAGATGGTTAGTGAGTGGCTGGGGGCACTGCTGTTGCACAGGTGAAGTAAGCATTTGCGAAGCTGTTTGGTATTGGTTGAATATTATGGATGTGTTATTTCTGATATTTATCAGTTGCATTTACTGGTACTGCATGCATTTTGTATACATATGCTGTAATAAACTGATTATACACTCATTGATGTGTGGTTATTTCTTCTGGGTTGAGGTGGGGCTCTGATGACAAAGTGGCTGGAACTGATGGATACAGAGGCTGTCTGTGAATAAAAGTAACTTACCCTTGCTGTTGTTTGATCACTGAAAACAAAAATCACACCTCAGGAAATATCAAGTGTTCAAATTCAGTGCTTTTGTTCCTCTATAATGATGAAGTTGTATTCAGTAAAGATAAACAAAAGTGTAACATTTGAACACTTGTTTCTTGTAGTTCATAAGTTAATAATTGGTTACTAGGCTAGTGAACCTGGATGGCTTTTTTAAGCCTAGCAATACATCACAAGGTGAAAATCAAACTCTGTACCTTACGTCTGTGAGGTAAACACCTTAATCATTATGCCAGCTTCTACAAATTGATTCATAATATACTATCAGTCTGCTGACTATTACAAACTTGGCCAATAAACAGAGGTCAGAATCAAATCCTGCACCTTCTATATGTAAGGGTAAGATCTTAACCATTATGCCAACCCTCCCTCTTTCTTATGTCTGTTTTTTGGGGGGGGTTGCCATTTTGCTGCTTGATCACTATTAAACAGTCACACAATGCATTGTATTTGCTGAAATCTGTGTAAAACAATCACTGCTATGGCTTACACTTGTATGTTTGGGGGGGGGGATTGCAGTGCAATTAAGAGCAATAAGCTGGTCATAATTTCTTTCACTTTTCATCACAGTCATATAAATGTACAGAATTTGTGGCTCTCTTTGGAGGTCTGAGCTGGATGCAGGTGTGAAAGCGTCACTACCATAGTGAAGTAATGAGCATTACTGCACTCTCATAGCCCTTTGCTCTGTCATTGAGTACTTGGTTGTGACTAATTCTATGTGGAGCCTGCACATCTTCTCTCTGTCTCAGTGTTTTATTTAGATGTTCTGGTTTTCATCAACACCCAGAGTCATGATACAAGTGAACTGACCTTCCTCCAATATGCCTGTAGGTAAATATGTGTGTGTGTGTGTGTGTGTGTGTGTGTGTGTGTGTGTGTGTGTGTGTGTGTGTGTGTGTGCGTTAGCATGTAAGAAAAAAATTGATTTTTTTTTTTTTATCTGCGGGTACACACTATTGGCAAACAGATACCTAACTCTTCTGAGTAGCAATAAGAAAGACAAATAAAATAAGTCATTATCTTTCAAAAATAAGGCATAAAAAGTATTGCAGAAAATCTAGACCCTCAAATTTTCTGTTAGCCTCCACAACACAGGTTGTATAAATGGATGTTCACATTGGTTTTAGTATGCACCTCAGCCATGGCCTCATCTAGTGTAAAACCCACCCTGATTTGAGGTCCACACATGGTCACTGTAGCCTTTGGGGTGTTGAAGATAGTACGGTTATTATTTATTTAATTTTCATTGCAATCAAGCCTCAGAAGTGTACAAAAAAATCTGCATGGCTTGTGTGGGACTAAGACACAAAATGGTAATTATTTTTTTTTTACTTTTCTTCACCACCAAACCTCAGAGATGCGTAGAGATGGTCATTATAGTTTGTGTGGGGGTTGGGAAGAATGTGATCACTGTTTTCTTTTAGCATTGCTGAAACACAACCCTCAGAGATAAGCACCGAAGGTCAGTATAGCTTCTCTAGATGCAATGCACTGAATACGGGCAAGAAGGTGGACCTCATTTTGTATTACTTTCCTCACCATCAAACATACATGAATGGCTATCTTTGGGGGTAGAGGAAAACAGGCAAACTTTGTATTATATATACGGTAAAACAAACCACCCAACGGACAAATGAACCACTGTAAAAAATAAAAAATACTATCCAAGCAATAAACATAAAAACAATGGAACGAAGCACAATGTTTTCATTCATAACAAACAACTCTGCAAACTAAAAACAAACAAAGCAGCCTTTAATTAGGTTAGCACTTTCACCATTACTCGAGTGGCTTCTTCAGACCATACAAACAGACAATAAAAATACATTTCTTATATACTTACTATAAGTAACCATATCCACAGGTGCCTCTAATCATGGTATGCAGCAACGACGTGAAATCTTTTCAAAAAACGTAGTCACGTATCTATGTGACTATGGCAATGTTTTTAAAGCAGCATACTACATTTTCAGAATAAAAACAATAATAACAATCTATCTACAACATTTATCCTCCAATCTCATATGTATTCTCATTCTATACTATACACATCTATCATATAATTCATTTTACATTTCAAAACAACATATTTATCAATCATCTAACTACCCTCTCAGTTAATAAGCTTAGTCGACATTTATTAAAAATCAAAACATTGCAGCATACATTCAACTAATATATAAAGTCCTAAACAATCCTATGGATATGTAGTATGCCATAGTGCAAAATCCTGTAATCCTGTAATCTGGGAACATATAAATATCAAGTACCTCAAGCACTTGAATAGCAAAGCTGTGAATGTTGAAGGACCAATAAATTGGCGCTAACACTATCACATAGCTATGAACAAGTGATACTAAGGTTAAAGACAGGCATATCTATACCAGTAACTACATCTCATTTCATTTACAGAACACCAGGATGTGATGTTAAACTCATGCAAATGCATGTTTAAATAACTAGCGAATACCTCAATCACCCAAACAACAATGCCAGTAACACAGAGTGAGGCGATAAATAGACATTATCACTGCCAAATTACTAAAATCAAGAGACAAAACTAACATCAATACCAGTGGTGACATCTCAATTTATTTATAGAACACCAAAACACTTGTCCTGGGCTCTAAATATTCTATATATAGAGAATTGCACAATCTACCATACTGAAATAAAGAAGCATATATTTTATGCATTGCCTAGATGCTAATAAATAGAGCATAAAACTAACAGGTATTGATGCTCTAAACAGAAACTCATTACATTGGTGGAAAAGTGCATTTAATATCAAATTAATGCTCTATGCGCTTTACAGGAATAACAGAACAAAGGTACTCATAAATAGACACTACTATGCATACAGATGTACATAATTGTATATCAGACCTCATATCAATTCCCACATCTATTCCATATATGAGCGTATCACTAGGAATCAAGTGCTTGAGGTACTTGATATTTATATATGCATTGCATTTGGTATGAATGTGAATGAATAATATTATTATTTGCCGTTTGCATTATTTTATGGCAGCATTGAAATGTTTACATATATGTAAGTATGCCAATTAACCCATGGGATATGTTCCCGGATTACAGGTTTTTATACATATTTTTTATACTCTACAATCTGACTTTAGGGGCGTACTAGTAAATACAGCTGAGAGTGTGTGAGCAAAGGAGTGCTCATCCTTGTTGGAAGTGAGAGAGTATGAATGACCAGAGGATACCCTAGTGGTACGCTGATCAAGATATCAACAACCTTGCACATATTTTGCACTATGGCATACTACATATCCATAGGATTGTTTAGGACTTTATATATTAGTTGAACGTATGCTGCAATGTTTTGATTTTTATTAAATGTCGAGTAAACCTATTAACTGAGAGGGTAGTTAGATGATTGCTAAATATGTCATTTTGAAATGTAAAATGAATTATATGATAGATGTGTATAGTATAGAATGAGAATACATATGAGATTGGAGGATAAATGTTGTAGATAGATTGTTATTATTGTTTTTATTCTGAAAATGTAGTATGCTGCTTTAAAAACATTGCCATAGTCACATAGATACGTGACTACGTTTTTTGAAAAGATTTCACTTTGTTGCTGCATACCATGATTAGAGGCAGCTGTGGATATGGTTACTTATAGTAAGTATATAAGAAATGTATTTTTATTGTCTGTATGATCTGAAGAAGCCACTCGAGTAATGGTGAAAGCGCTAAACTAATTAAAGGCTGCTTTGTTCACTTTTAGTTCGCAGAGTTGTTTGTATATGAATGAAAACATTGTGCATCATTCCACTGAATTTAAGTTTATGGTTTGTATTTTATATATATATATATATATATATATATATATATATATATATATATATATATATATATATTAGTGAAGCATTGCTTTGAGTGCTGATTCACTACTGGGGGAGTTTTATATACAAATATATATATATATATATATATATATATATATATATATATATATATATATATATTATATATATCAAGCAATAAGTTGAAATGCGTTACTGTGTCCTATTTCTTCCTTCACTTTCTCCCCGTGTGATACAGGAGAATTACACAGAAGGTGGCTGTCAATTGGGAATACGGGTGAGAAGGCATGCTCTTTGCATGTATGATAGCAGTGATATGAAGTATATCTCTGTGGCCATTTGTTCCTTCACTTTCATTTCAATCAAAGACCCAAAGAATACAAAGAACTGTCCTTTTTGAGAGGGAGTGGTAGAGAGGCAGGCACTATTCTTCAATATGATTTATATGTCCCCACAGGCATTCATCCTCTTACATCTATAAGAAACTACTGTTTTGTCAGCTTTCAACATCAAGCCTTGCACAAAGTGTATTTCTGCTTTGAAAGAATAAAAATAAGACTGAACTTATTTCCTTGGTCTTCATTTTTCTTCAGGCCATCATTGGATCAAAAGGTTGAGGAAAAGAGCTATACAATTCACCTCAAAGGATCAAACATTTTTTGGTTCAGGAAGCCAGACACAAGTAGCATCCAGAAATTGGCTTAACTTGATTATTTCCTCCAGCTGTTTTATAATGCTGTTCTGACCAGTTAAGGTTTACTGAAAAGATGCAGGAATAAGCTGAAGATTATAACAAAGTTTGGGAAAATAAGACAAAAGTAATCTAGATGGTGTGATGAGGCTGACAGTAATGGACATTTTTGGTCTTGGCTGCCATGTTAAAGTACTGATGTTTGCTTGTTGAATACTGGTATGGGTGTGAAAGGGCCTCTATAGCACAGAGAAATGCTGAATATTACCAGTAATATGACTAGACCTCTATGTTTTGGCTACCCTGTATGGTGCAGAAGCTTGCAGAGTACTGAATTGTCAAATCTGCCAAATGTTATACAATCTTGTTGCAAAAAAGTACTGTAGCAAAAAGCCAGTCTGTATGACGGACATTCATGATTTTGTTATGTTACCATTACTGTAACTTTAGAAACTGAGAACATGTTGTCTTTTCATTTTTTTTTAATAATTAGACTCGTGTTTGAAAATATGATTATCCAATGGTTTAACAAATGAAAATATGTCAGTGCCGGTTGTCGCATTACAGTTTCTTTTTATTTGTTACTGGTTGACCATTAAGGTTAGAGGGGTCTTGGACATCATGGCTGCTATCATTGTTTCATTTGTTATTGCTGGATACTTATGGTTACACGTTGCCTTTGCTTACTTACAGTTACTGTATATAATATTTGAAATGGGCACTTCCACATATGCCTTGATAAAATGGGTGGAGTTACCCAGGGTAAGGGCATTTTTACATTACTTAAAGGGTGTGGCTTATTTGTCAGGAAATGGCAGGATTTAAAGGTGTTAACCCTACATTCTGGGCAGATTCGTCCTGCTAACCTGTACCATCAAGCTTCCAAGGCAGTCATTATACTTCATTTGCTTGGACTGTAGTCAGGGTTTTATCCTTCTACACCACTGGCACAGGCATTTTTCTGTTTATAGTTGGAAAAAATTCTAACAATGGAGTCAAATGATCTGAATCAGATTGTACTTGAGAGCATGTTGGTAAATCAGATAAGTAAGAATACTGCACAAAGTTCAAGGTAAAAATAAAGTGCCAAGCCAAATGTTCATAGGTTCATAGGTAAGTACTAGGCTAACTGCCCTTGTGAGCCATTTTAAGACAAAAAAAAACATACACAAGGCCACAGAGATTCCGACAAATCCGGCTCAACAACTTAAAATGTAATATTAGTGCTTTGTTTTATTTCATAATAAAACTTCTTCAGATAAAGGGAACCAAGCACACACACTGTTTAAATACAATTCTAAAAGGCATGTGGCAACTCTTTTTAAAATCATGTGATCAGCTTAAAATCATGCGACAGCCCAACACTTTTAGAATCACGTGATCAGCTTTAAATCATGTGACAGCCAAATCCCTTGAACAAATCATGCATTATGGCAACATATTCAATAGGTTCAAAATTGAAGTAAACAAAATCAAAGTCTGAATATTTGAATACATCACCATGTAAAACTATCATTTACCATACAATAATAAATAGTTTTATTTAACAGCAATCATTAAATACTAAATGCTATACTGAGAAAATCTGTCTGAGAAAAAAGGTAGTGAATATCACCTTTCTAAAGTTCTTAGTTTTAAAAGACAGCTAATAGAATCTGGTCATTAATTCCTGGCCAAGAACTTGCATTAAGTGTGAGTTGCCAATATAACTCACATTCTTCCAACTTAAGTTGCCGTGGGCCACCACGTTCACTAGGGATTACCTTTTCAATAAATGCAAATTTAAAAAAATGGTCTGACCATTCCATTAAGTATTTGGCTAGGGCATTGTTTGCTTTCCTTTTCTTAATGACGTACAGATGTTCAGCAGTTATTTCTTTGAACTTGTGCTCAGTTTTGCCTATGTAGAAAACAGGGCAGTGTTGACAGAGTGCAGCTTCTACTACCCCCTCCTATCAGACAGTTAAATGCTCTTTTATATCATTTTAAGACTAGCCATTTTCCCTTTTTGTGCATGAATTAACCTATCCCATTTGGTTAGAGAATGATCTTACCCATCACATGGTCAATAATTTTTGGTTCAAGACCAACAGCCTTTCTAGATTAGTAAACCTGTGGCCCACACAGCCATCTGCTAACCCATATGCATTAATTTTTCTTACTATATTGCTTGTCCCAGGTCATGAAAGTAGCATTTATTAAAATGTTAATGCATGTTTTTCTGACTGATAGAAACAATAAAAGTGTGTGTGTGTGTGTGGGGGGGGGGGGGTTTGAGCTAGTGTTTTGCAGCGTCTCTTTTATTTAATGGTAGCATTTGTCACTCTCTGGTTATTTATGTTGCTCACCAATACAATCACTCAAAAACTTAACTTCCTAATAATCAAGTTTGTTGTCTATTATTAACATGATCTTCTAGCAGCAATTTAAAAAAATAAAAGAAAAAGAACTGAGGAACTGCTGAAGACTTGCAATATAAACTGACTCTTGAGTAAATAATCCTTGTGTAGCATAGTCATTTGCGTTTATGGTAACAGTTTTTACCCAGATTCATCACTTTGAGGATTCAGTACAATACACATGGAAACTTTGCACAACTATGTTGTCAGTAGCCAATGTAACATCACCATCTGCTACTCACCATCCATGTCAAGCCGTTGCATGATGATAGCCAGTTCTACCTCACTGGGCATATAACCCAGCGAACGCATTGCCATACCCAACTCCTGTTTGGAGATAAAACCATTTCCATCCCGATCCAGTACTCGGAAGGCCTCTCGTATTTCTGTGAGGAAGTAAAAAAAAACACATACAATAAACCATTCTTCATTGAAATGTGTTACAACTACAGCATATATTACAAGTCCTAAACTTATAAACAGCGGGATTGTTAATGTACTTTCTCAGTCTACAGGTTAAAATAATAAGCAGGCAGGTGCAATTTTGCATGTGGGCTATTATGTGTCAGTACACTCAAACGTGTAGAATTCTGTGAAGTGAATTCGTTCTCAGTAACTACAAAATAATTTATCAGTATGTGACTGATTGCATGGTCTATTACTAAATTACACTTTACAATACTAACAGTTATTAGTGGTTACAATGTACAGCATTCATATGCCTGTATTTTCTATTAAAAATGCATTTATCATACAAATTACGTACATGACATGGTGGGAAACCATGTATGCTTTCAATTTCTAATTTTACTCTTACTGAACTACAGTTCAAAAACCTTTTTTTGCATGAAAAATACTTACATATTATAAGAAGCATTCTACACATAGGGATCATTCTGTTAAGACACACATGTGGTCGTTTGCTCCCAGTGGCAGACTGAAGTGGTGGAAGAGTAGAACAACACGCTCAGCTATACTTGCATAAGAGGCTACAGTCTATTAGGTTCAGCTGCCATAGACAGCTGCTGCAGATTAGATTCAGAGAAATGATCCCTCCAGAGTGTAATCAACTTCATGGAGTTTATGTTCTTGTCAAGTGGCTACCTGGGGGAATCATACAATTTCTACACGGCACCAGTGTCTCTTAAGCCAGTAAAACCTGATAATTGAAAGTGCATGGTCTATGTTTTGTTTTCATTTTAAAAATCTGAAAAGCTCTATGAGCCGGAATGCTGTCTTAAATCACCTTTCTTCTGTATGTGCTGAGAGAGTCGTGATGTTTCAACACCCTAGCCTATAAAGTAGAAGCTAGTGATATACAGTAGATTTAAAATGGACTGACTCAAAACATGTTATTTAAATCTAAGATAAAAAAGGTCAAGACACTAATCCATAGGTGGAAAATAAAGCAGGCAGCCACAAAAGACATCTTAACACATGACTGAAAAAAAATGATTGAAATACATTAGGTAAGTTAAGTCAACCAATACTACAAGTTCATTTTATGTAATACTTGTGTACACCAGACAAACTGTGTATAATTTGTTCTGCTACATATTTTGCTACTTTTTCCTATATAATTTGCACCAGTTATATCCATATATAAATCATGATGTCTTTGAGGTTGTGTAGGCCATTTTACATTTATTCTGTTAAATTCAAAGGCTAGTGACTTTTGACTACGTTGTATTTCATTTTCATAAATGTTGAACTGGAGGTTAGAAAACCTGACAAGTAAATCAGTCTTGGAGTATTCATCAGCACTAGTAATGAAAAAAAACAAAGAGTAACGCATAATAAGTGCCATTTCACTGCCAGTAGAACTGGCGATGACATTGTTGGAGCTGAGCCCTGTGTATTACGTACATCCAGGGCACTGTTTAGTGAAGGTAAATAAGTATGTAGCTCACATGACGAAATGAACAAGTTGCCATGAAAACCAGTACTGGCCTTAGACTAATGATCAATGAGTCTTCTCAATACATGTGAAAAAAATAGCCTTATGCTCAGTGTCTAAAGGATATACGTTTGACAATTAACTAGACAATATAAAAAGATTTCACTTGATTAAAGGACATTTCATTGTCAAAAATATGAACCCAAATCTTTAATGACACTATTGATAAATAAATAAATATATATATATATATGTGTGTGTGTGTGTGTGTGTGTGTGTGTCTGCTTTGTTCAAATTGTGGTTATGATAAATATTATTTGACTGAACTGCTGTATCTGAATTAATGTGAGATTTTATATCTGTTTTTATCATTGCCCCTTTTGCTGATTTGATGCCTGATTGCTTGGCCTTTCAGTCATAGTCACATTAAATGGCATTCTGCTCACAAGCTATCCCATGCCTAAAATCATCTGCTATAAAACTGAGAAAATGACATTTTCATTTTTTATTTTCCTTAACAGATGTATTCTGGATACTATCCTTTGATAGTTATCTTTAGTACTATACATGTTGTGGTAACTCAAAACAATCTGTTTAATTTGTACAACAAGCTCCGTATTAGTACATGCGATTATTGGTGGAACTGGGGACACGATTCCAATGCCAGAAGATGCAGTGCGGCAGATCACTTTAGTAATGTTATAGTGCGTTTTGAAATGTATTTTTGACAGAAAGAGCAGTTAACTTTTAGCACAATCAGGACACACAATTCCAGGTCTCACATGTGTATGAAGAAGCCTACAGCTCTTTTCCTTATTGTCCACCCTGTTTTCCCTCTTCGTAGTAGAACTGGTGCAAGCTGGGTGGTCCAAGCCTGTTTTCCCTCTTCATAGTAGAACTGGTGCAAGCTGGGTGGTCCAAGCCTGTTTTCCCTCTTTGAGTAGAACTGGTGCAAGCTAGGTGGTCCAAGCCTGTTTTCCCTCTTTGCAGTAGAACTGGTGCAAGCTGGGTGGTCCAAGCCTGTTTTCCCTCTTCATAGTAGAACTGGTGCAAGCTGGGTGGTCCAAGCCTGTTTTCCCTCTTTGCAGTAGAACTGGTGCAAGCTGGGTGGTCCAAGCCTGTTTTCCCTCTTCATAGTAGAACTTGTACAAGCTGGGTGGTCCAAGTAAAGTATCGGGGTGAATAGGCCAGAAATGACAGCAAACAGGGCTTCTGTTCTTTAGCACACTGCCCTCTTGTTTCTTTATGAATACACAAGTGCTACAACCACTATATCAGAAGTACAAGGATAGCAGCTACAATGTCAGAAACAGAAAAATATTTGTTACAATTTGGGATCAAATGCAACAGAGTCTAAAATATGTTGAAAACTAACTGAAGCATTGCAGGTATCCTTCACCGATAGCACCTCTACAGTAATTTAAAGGTTGTGGGATACACAATGATACCACCTCCTTATATTTAACACATATCCCTCACATTAGCTATTACAGTTTTGGGAAAAGATGTTCAATACGACAGGAATCCTTCATTGCAAGCTAAGCTAAGTGAGGTCCAGCTGTGTGAACGAGGAAACATTTGTCTGAGTAAGCTATAAAGCATAGCCAATATAGGATTTAGCTAAACTCCATTTCTTAGACATTAAACCATGATTGTTCAGTTATGTTCAGTCCGAGACATGGGGAACATTCATTCAACCTGGACTATTCTCATTTGCTTTACTGGATTTCAGATCTTGTTTGCACCCAAAACAATGATGACACTCCAGGTATAATTTTAAAGTAAAGCCAATAAAAAAGATGCATTATTGAAAGATCTTCAACATAGCTATAAACCATCTGCATCATTCACATGTTTTCTGTCCACCATTAATCAAGGTATGAATATTATCAACTTTTTGTACTCATAAGTAAATAACTAATATAATGAAACAAAATAAGGTAAGGTAAAACGAGTGGCAAAGATCCATGTTAAAAGAATTTATAATAGGAAGTACACGTTCATAAGTGATTTCACGGTATTCTTTACTGCTTCATCAGACATTGGACAAGGTTTTGTTGGATTAATTGTGGTTTTGGACGAGGTATTTGTCTGGATTTACAGGCTTCTTTTTGTGTTCTTTGTAAATGACTAATATATTTATCTTCAGAGGTCACTCAGCAGTCCTTATTTATAAAAATATCAGTAATAATAATATTGCCTCGCAGAAGGTATTGAATGAACTCGTCCATATTCTAATAGTTTTCCCTGTAAATTAAAATTATGTAATTAATTTGCATTGTTCCAGTTCTGCCTGTGATAAATTTAATTTAACAGAATTGCTTAACCGGTCTAAATCTTGGCCTTTTTATCTTAAAATAATCTAATCTTTTTGTGATTTGTTATATAACTACTTTGTCTTTTGGCTCAGAGTCTGCCTGTAATGCCACATTATCTGCATAGAGCAACTTTGTTGAGCTGTCACTTGACCTGTTTGCTAATGTATTCCATCATCTGATGAGGGAGATTTGGGAGAGCCAGGGAGAAGTTAAGAGGAAGCAGTCTGAAGTCATGGCAACATTATATATTTGTTTTTAGGTTTCTTATTCTGAGGACGTGTAATCCAATAAAGCATTCTGGAACCAAAAATTAACTAAAACACTAGGTTTATTATCGCAAACAACATTTTTGCATAAAGCTTATTCAGGCAAATATTTAAGAGAATAAAAGTCACACTTTAAATAATGAATTAAAATCACATCATCAATCTTGTTATGTCATTTCCTGTTAAATATGTAAGAAATCAAATAGGGATATATAATTTGTGTATTTAATAATAATATAAAAACAAATACAAATTTTTTTACTTGATAATATTATACAGATTCATTAGTATTTCTTTAATACTCACACATTCATTTAATCCTTAAACTGCTGAGCTCTAAATCTATTACTTCATCTGTAGTCAGCATTCTTTATTGCTGTTGTCATATCCCTGACTCAGGTATGCTCTAATATAATTTCCCTGACAATTAACTCTTATATGTTCAAACAATTCATCCATCTCCATTTCCCTTCTGATGTCCAACATGTGGTCTCCTATTCTGTCATTCAGCTTCCTATTTGGCTTTTCATATGTAAAATGCATTGCATTTTAGACCTATAGCTATATAAACAAAATATTTACAATCAAGTCAGCAAAGGTTCTAAATATAAATTGTTGTCTTATCAGATTTCTAAATACTTTATTCTTACTTATGTACTTGCAAAAACTATATTTGGTATATGGATGGGTACCTGCTCTATCACTATTTCTCACATTAATATCTCTAATCCATTTCATATAGCACTGCCTTACCATACAGTTCAGCGGTCACTTACTAACTGGGCAAGATTTGGAGGGCCACATTACCAAGTCCAAAATGCATCTGTCCATTCAACAGTTTGTTATAGTACATATCAAGGGCCAGATAAAATACTTCACACAGAAAGGATAAAGGAAGTTATTAGCAGTGGCACATACTAAATTTAATGAAATTGAGGAAATATATAGTACAGGGGTGTCCAACAGGTGGCCCTTCTAGTGAATTTATAAAGGAATTTAACTTCTAATACCATGATGATTCAAGAAAGATACAGTCTGGATCAATGCTGCATTGTTCAGCTTCAGCAGAAGTCATAAGCCTCCACAATAAAAACTAAGTATACTGCAAAATCTCAACCTGTGATAGTGAAGCATCTATGAATAACAGAGATTGGAAGCTACGTATTATGTTAGTCCCCTTTTCAGTCTTTATTATAAAACCTTTAGCCACTGACAATGGGATGATTAACAACAAAATGCACCCAAAGACTGCAGTTCTACCCTTAGGGCTTTAGTGCAATGCAACACTTTAACTCCTTTATGCCATGATACTGAGGCATGATACATTACTAGTGAAAATCCTTTCTTTTCTGCAGAACCATATATGATTTTTACTTATTCTGTAATGACAACTTGGTAAGGATATATGCTGAACCACTACTGCAGTATGTGTTCTGACAAAGTCATATTCCACCCCAATGGAAACTTGAGTACCATACAAAATGTCACACCATGGTGGTCAAAAGCCAGTGAACCTCAGTAACGTCTAACTATATACATATATATATATATAAATGTCATGTCTGCATTTCCCTTTCAATGATTATAATAACATTTTCAGAGAATTAGAAGACACTCATAGGATCACAGGAAGTTACTAGGCTAATGGCCCTAAGACCCTTACAAGGCTAGCTAAGTTCTACCCTTACTTCCACAATCAACACCTATGGCCTCTGTTCAAGAGAGACACAGGTGGAACCCCCAGGTTGAATCACTACCTGCTGGCTCTACAAAGCCTGAAAGCATATTTTTTTATTAAAACTACATAAAAAGACAAGATAAGCATATAGCATTACAGAGATACATGAGATTGCTTAACCGCACCTAGCTGGTTTTGTCTAAACATTCTCCTTTTGATTTGTTGCTGCATTCTGTTTTATAATAACACTAAAGTGAGTTACCAAGCTGTTTGCTGTTGAATGCTGTTGCGCCTTATAGTTGAAGCCCTTTTAGATAATGTTAACTGCAGAATGTTAGTTCCCTATCTGCGTACATGCTCTAACTGATTATCCTTTATCAGGTCTTACCACCCTACCCGGATCTACCTCGAATGGCTCAGTAAACTGAAAAAAACACCTTCTTGCTGAATCCCTGGAGGAAATTATTCTGCCTTGCACTAGTGAAAAAAAAAACTGCCTAAGGTTAATAAACTCTGCTTATTTTACAAGTTAGTCTACCTTATAGCCGGACCGGATCCATAGCATGCCTTATAAGTCACAACTGCCCATACAGTAAAACAGCACATTACACTGGCCAAAAGCAGGCTGCTAGGTTAACCTGGCTGCTGTATTGTGTCAGTAACTGCCCAGATATTTACTTTTATGGCCAGAAGCAGAATCAGACTCTTTCTGCCTTCTTTTATGTCACAGCAATACTAGTCTGTGAAGATAAGCATTTACATACTAAAATTAATGTATCTTCATGTAAACTGAGTGACATTCACAGTTAAAATACCCCTTAAGAAGAAAAATGGAGTTAATATATCCCTTAAACATGTATTAATCTGTATTATATCATTTAAAACCTATTTTAAATTGTAAGGTAACAAGCCCACTCACTGCAGAAACCTGGTGGTTGGCTTAGCCCCACTCCGCTCACCCTAATGGGCTTGCTCCATGCCCCACCCTGCCCCCATATCGCACCCACCCCCAGTAGTCCTAAATTTATAATTACCTTGCCACTCCCCCTTATCTGAATGTAATCAACTTTACCCCTATCATTCATTGCACCCACCCCTACTACTCAAAATCTCTCTAGCCTCTTACACTATTTAAGAGCCCTCCCTGCCTCTACAACCTTTAACCCTACACTAATTAATAACCCTCCCCTCTCTAGTTATAAACAAGCCACTCAATAATTTCAACACTATGCCCCCCACAGATCTTCACCACTACTACTACATCAAAGCCATTTTACTGGCTCATACCACCACTGCTCACTATCCATCTTCTCACAGCCTATGAAATTCAAGATCTCCCAGGCTGTCAATATCTCAGATCCAAAACCAGTACTCCCAATCCAATAAACAACTTTAACCAATTACTACCCTACTTCTCAGCAAACTCTTCTAATGCAAAAAACTCAACATCCTATTCAAACCACATATATTAACCCTAGAACTAAACACTATCACAAACTCTTATTAAAACTCCAGAGACTTGCCATTAGATTACTACTTAAACTCATAGTGGATGGTGACATCCACCCTAACCCAGGCCCAATCCCATCTGTTGTTACCAACTCCACAAATAATGCCCTTACTAGCCTGCAAAACTCAAATAATGACTCCAACTCTCTCATAGTGTGTCACCAAAACATAAGAAGTATAAACAAGAAAATTCACTATTTACATGCCCTCCTGGATGTGCACTCCCCTGATGTACTATGCCTTTCCGAAACCTGGCTCAAACCTACTTCCTCTGATAATGATCACAATATATTAAGACTTAATCACATCTCTAGGAAGGGGGGGGGGGTAGCCATCTTGTATAAATCCACACTAGAAGTATCCAAAACTAGTACTTCACATGCCTTGATAACTGACAATGCAGAAATACTCATCACTAAGGTCCAAATCAACAAACACACATCTATAAACATTGCATGTATCTATATTCCCCTAGGTAACAACACAAATACCTTGGAGGGTATTCTCCAATGGTTGTCCACCAACTGCCCCCAAGAAACTATTATTCTCGGGGACTTTAATATCGATTGGAATACCTGCTCTATAGACTTCCCCTCCACCCATATAAATTCAATCCAGTTAAATGATTTGTGTGCCAGCAAGTTGTGAGTTTTGTATTGTGGGTTTTCTGCAAATTGTGTAGTGTTGTTATAACATTGTTCTAATTTAAATTGATGATACATTTGCAGATTAGTAAGTGCTGAAAAGGTATATAGGAGGGACAGAAGAGATGAGCTAGGGCTATGTTTCTTCTTGCCATATCAGTAAGATTTTACCATATTTAAGAACCACAGTTTTTCTTCAGTAAAATGTCACCAAAGCAGTGCATAGCAGTTATGCAGTGCAAATATTATACCTGGACCTTGACAAGTCTCTGGACACTATTCCCCATGAAGGCATTATTGCCAGACTTGTAAATCTGAATATAAATATATATGTTGTGTAGTGGACAGCTAATCTGCTTGCTGATAGAATCCAAATGGTTAGAGTAGCAGATACCACATTGTAAGGCAAAACGTTACCAGTAAACAGGGCTTTGTATCAGGTCCTCTCCTATTTGGCATCTATTTCACAGACATTCAAACAAAATTTCATGGCTTTTGGTTGTCCATGTTTGAGGGTGGATGAATGTAAATAGGGTATTCCTTTAGTTTAGACAGTCTTTTGATGGTTCAAAGCCCCAGAGACATTGGTAAAATAAGTGAATGCTATGTCCCCATGATACCAGTACAGTTTGCAGCCTCACAGAGAGGCAGCCAGTGGTAGTGGTTTAGCATCAAGGTTCAGCAATGAACCCACTGCTGTTTGAACTGGTAATGTACTACATTAGCAAAAAGGTCAGAGGGAACATATCAAAAAAGCTGCTATATGCAGATGATGTGACATTGCATACACACTCTGAACAGGAATTTCATCAAATTATATGGGAATAGAATGCAAAATTGCAGGCACTAGAGATTAAACAGAGTACAGACAAGACAGTTGTCATGGCAGCAAATGGGAAAAATCAGAAGAAGCTGAAAACTTGAGAAAGAAGGGAAAACAGTACAACAGCTTATTAACATTAAGTGAGGAGTGGTTGAGGAGAAGTAAAGTTTGAATAAGAAAGTCAAAGCTAGAATCAGAGGTGCTGCAGACAAATGGCATACAGTATAAGGGGCAGTATGTAACAGACGAATGTCAAAGAAGCTGAAAACAAAGGTGTACAAGAAGTGGTACAAAAAGTACTTCTGTATGGTGTAGAAACTGGAGGTGAAGGCCAAGCAGTTGAGGTGGCAGGAGGTGATGGGTATGAAGTGAGTAAGACAAATGATAGGATGCACACATCAGAGCTCCAATTACAGAAAAGGTCAAAGAAAGATTACTGTGGTTGAGGCACTTATATACAAAAGCAGAAGATGACTCAGAGAAGAAGATTTGAGAAAAGAGACAGGAAGAAGGCAAGACAAAATGATGATGCCCAGCCAAGAGATGGATAGATTGCATGACAGAAGATCTGTGATAGTCAGGCATGACAGTCAAGGAAGGTAGGAGAGTGGCACTGAAGAGAGATGGCAATAGTTGATGTGACACCCCATCCCATGTGGAAAAAATATGTGAAAAATGGCGCCAATTATGATAATTCTTCCTTTACTGACTCATAATTTCAGTGATGTGGGCTATACTATATTTACAGCTTGTGTAAGGACAACAGTCTCAAACTAAATGTGCAAAAAGATGTTACAGTTTATTTTGGTAAACAAAGCATTTTCACATCATACCATGTTAGTAACACAACCCTTCGACTACATATCGTCATAAGGGATCTAGGCATTGTTGTTTCTAATTCCTTCTCTTTTGACTGTCACATCTATGTAGCAGTTCAGAAATCTTTCTTTCTGGCTGAAGTAATTTCTAAAGGCATCTTCTGTAGATCCACAGAAGTTTAAATTCTCTTTGCCTTTCTCTTACCAGACCCATAATTGAATACAATGCTCCTCAACTTGAAAAACCTCAGACATTCTTTATTAAACAGATCAATGGCCACAAGACCCCGGTTATACAAGACAGGCTGGCATTCATCTTCCTGTACTCAGTGTCTCATAGATACTTCTGTGGCAATGTGTGTCTATCCTTTTGAGTCATAAAATACACCACACCTTCCTTGTCTTCCTATTTCTTCAAAGAGCAAATGGTTCCTCAAACACCCAGTTAAATGACCTTCTACAACAGACAAATGAGACAGGTTTACATGATAGATTCATATCCCAATGCAGCTTATATCACTAGAACAAATCTGCAGTGTGTGTCAAGCAGGGCAGCACCTTTGCCACCTTCGAGATAAACCTAGATAATGGGATAGGCTCAAATTCTCCCTTTGTCTAACTTACATTGCCCTCCTCAATGCTGGATGGAATTTTTGAATATGGTTCTTTATCTGCTCTTGTAATGATCTATAGGCTGATTGCCTAATACTTACCCATGAATGTCAGTACAAAATTTTGGATTACTTTTATACTTCTTATAACTTCTCAAAAGTAATATAACAGCAGCTTCAAACATTTATGTGGTAGTTGACGGCAGGCATAAGTTAATATAAAATATTAAAAGACAAGGGACCAAATGAATGAAGTCATTAACAATGTGGATTCTATTACATCCTGCATCAAAGAATTATAGGGTTATTACAGTGTGTATTTCATGTAAAAAAACACTAAAGAAATATTATGTACACAGTTGGATATGTTAGGGGAAAGAAACATGTAGTAATAATCACCATCAAATGAACAGGTTAAAAGATGACAGTAATTAGCTGCAGAGAGTTATGTGTTGCATGACTTTTTCTTCCATTACCAGATTATATTGGAAAAGTGATAAATGATGTATAGAGCACTAAAAGACAAAATATATGCAAGCCGATGTGCTTAGTTAATCTTATCAGTACTCATTGCTGTGTACAAGACACTTTTCCTCACTGCATTTTTTGTATCTCCATATTACTGCAGAAATATAAAGCAGCAATTCTGTTAGAAACATGGTCTGTTTGTTACACAATAATAGTTTTCTAATCCTTGTAACAGACAAGACAGTACATAGGCTCTGCAGACTCCTTCTGCTATGGTATTATTTGTATATCTAATCTTTTTGGTTTAATTACATTGTACCTCTCAACCTCTTAGCACAAGAACTTGGACAAAGCCCAACAAAATTGTGGAACAAAGGCCCAAAAATTAGGGCATATTTTAAATTATAATAAAAAAGTACCTTCTGAAAAATGGAAGAACTATGTTCAGAATAAGACAAACAGGTTTAATACGCAATCACTAAAGACATAACTAGAATTTGAGCGTCTTTGTTGTAAATTGTTTCATGTCGAACTTCATCAGAAATATGGAACACAACTTAGCATTAGTATCACTATAAGGCAAGGCTAATTAGCATATTAATGACATCATCAATTATCTACTCCATCTAAGAATGTTATTTACATTTAAATGTCCATTTAATCCAGGGGGCGTGTCCGCCCCAAGTCTCACTTGTCATTTGGGTTCCTTTACTTCCAATAATGGATTACAGTCACCAAAAATAATGTCAACTTTTTCAATCACAATGAATTTAAAAATGGTGCGCTGAGTACTGACTTTAATGTGCTTGGCTAGAGCATTTTTACAGTTACCTTTTCTAATAGATTGAAAATGTTCTTTGATCCTGTCTTGGAGTCTTCTAGTGGTTTTGCCCACATAAAAGGTGTTGCAAGAGCAGCACGCTCCTAAGGAGACAATGTTAGTGGAATTCCAATCAAACTTTTCTACAAAATGAAAAGTAAAATTAAGTATCTCAATAGAAATATATCCCCTTGAGCAATGTGTTGGCAACAAACATCATCTACAGGTATACATACCTTGGGGACTTGACCTGGGCAACACATTTTGTGAAGGACTGGACTCAAAAAGGGACTTTAAATATTATTATATTTTAAATATTGCTCTTATAAACTTACAAATTGCTTGAGTAAAAGGGTTTGGTTTAGCACACATTTTCTGAAGGATTTAAAGTCTGTAACTCAAATACATGTCATTATTTTGTGACTTCAGTCCTCAGATCATCCCAGTGATTGCAAGAAAACAGCAAATTTTATGAGGAACTGATCAAAACTATGACCCAAAAATCTGGACAGTTGAGAGGTATGTAATGCGGTACAGAATTTCCAGACAGGCTGGAACAGCTGGTAAGCTTTAAAGAAATCAACAGTTTTTACAAATTTTTTGTAAGTCCTTACTCTACTTCCTAAATATTTCAGTGCTGTGATCAATTAGCCTCAACAGTTAGCAGTCTTTTGTTTCTATATGTTTCTATATGAAAAACTGACTTACACTGCTTAATTCTAAGTTACAGAGAGAGAGAATGCTTATCTGGGAAGTTACTATGCCACAACCTTGGTTTTACTTTGCATTTCATTTTTCATACATTTTTTTGCTCCCATCACCCTCTGATGTCATTTATGAAGAAACTGTGCAAACTAAGAGATTTGTTTAGCTACTGTCATGTATATTCAAGCCCCAAATATGATTTCTGATTTCAACAATACATCTTCATGGAACCAGATTTTCATAAAATCCAGAAAAGTAGGCGATGTTTTACAACAGTACCCCCTCCCAACAGTTTTGCACAAGAATGGGTGTAGCTACAGTAATCCACATGCCTAATGGCTGTGATGTAGTATGCAAAAAATGCATGATTGACATGTCATGCAGACATCACAAATATTCATTGTCTAATGTAGTTTACCTTCTTCCTCAAAGTAGTGTGATCTCAGAGTTGTTGTATTTGTATTTATATACACTATAAAGCAGAAGAAACCAGAACGAAAGTTTATTTTTAATTGGTAAACTCCATATAGTTAATGGTAATTAATCCATTGTACGTGTTTGGAAATGCATCTTACTGTCTCTAGCAAGTCTAATAAAGGTAGAGAGAACAAGGTTAAATTTGTGGGTCAAAACAGTAGCAGAATGCTTTAATCATGGGAGTTACGAGGTACAGTATAGTGACCAATTGTGACCAACTCTTAACCGAGAGATCAGCATCAATTTTATTTTCTTGTGCAGTACAGTAAACAAGTCTCATATTGTAGATCTCAGTTCTCTGTCTAGTACATCGTCCAAGAGGGTTTCTGTAGGTCATAGAAAAGGTTTATTAATTCCAGCATCTCTTGCATAAAATGCAAGTAGTTGGAATTTACAGCCCTTTTTAATTCCCTGATAAAGGGTTTTGCAACTTTTATGTTGTTTGCAAACAGGTCTTCAAGATATTTAGCTTGACAGAATTGTTGTTGGTTCCTTTAGTGAGCTCCTTTCACATTAATCCAGATAATGGGGATAGCTCATCCGTCTCATTCAGAAAGAAAAGTGGTGTGTTTCAGCATTGTGCTGCTTGGGAGACATAGGTTTTTGTTTTTTATTTACATTTTTGCTGACTGGGTTAGTCCCACAAGCCAGTGGTCTTTTTTCAAAGGAGATCTCCACATACTTTAAATTCCCCAGTAACCCTAACTCATATATCAGCCTGTAATCAGCCTGATTAAAAATTTCCCCATGAAAGGTTTACCACATGCCAGTAATACTGAATGAATATTCATGCAGACTACCAATGCACTGTCATGTTTATTCATGTGTAGTGAAAAAAAAATTGCCATGAGCAGACTGTTGGGTGGGCCTTGCTACTGCACATTGGGGGGTACTGCTGTAAAACATCACCAAAAAGTAATTAGCCTAATATTACTAATAGTAATTAGCAGCACAGGCAATGGAGGGACCTGATGAGACAGAATAAGAGTGAGCGTCTGACACTGGCTTGCCCATCCTTGGGGGTAGGGAGGTAGCTTGGTTCACTGCACTGGCAATATGTACAGAAATGCAAGTGCATTGCTGTAGCATGAAGAGCATAGCATGCCTGCACTGCAAGCAATCTGCCACACGGTCGGGAGGTAGTGTCTGCATGCAGGCATGCATGATCCTTCTATGTTAGCTACAGTGTAGCTTATAGGCTGCTGAGAGCACAGAATCTTCAGACTGGCTATCTCCCTCAGACCTGACTCTAATTTCCACAGAAGAGTGAATCAGATGGAGGTGTCTTGCCCCCACGGAAGATTAAAGGGTTAATTGGTTGAAGAAAAAACTTTTCCAAAGGTGTAGGACTGGTCTTACTGCAAGCTATGCTAACATGATCATTTAACCTCTGAAAGGGAATCATCCTTTGTAAGTACACAGGAATCATTAAAGATTACCTTCTCTGTCTGAGTAATTTTATTTGTCTATTCTATCATCACACTACTGCTACATAAGGGAACTTCCCAGAAGGATAGTTATTCCATTACCTCTTTATACCCAAACTTCACTCTATAATACTACAACTATTTCTTTACTGAACAGGATGAAATACAACAACCCTGTGTTTAAAGGCTGACCATTCTAAGCATGGTTATTATTTATAGAGTTATTCTTATGGGGTCAATATCACATTATCAAAAACCCAAATTGTCGAATCACTATTCAGTGGACACACTTTGTCAAAACCTCTCTCTTTTTCCAGTGTTCCTGTTTTTGATGATGTGATATAGACCCATTCTTATGCTAAAAGTTATATATTCCTTTTCTAACCTTTCAACAAATCTATTAAAAAAGAGCTTAATTAGAGTCGCTCAATGCAATGATCCCTACAGCACATCCTTAAATATTATCCCTTAATTGAAAAAAAATAAAAAAAAAACTCTATGGTCTTTCACACAGTGTTGTCTATTCCTACCTATTCTCTGCCTCACTGTTTCATTTTAATACTCAAAGACATACTGATTAGCTTCTGTCAAAGTACCCACCATAAAATTGTGTTAAAGGCTTTACTGAAATATAATTGCACATCTACTGGTTCACAGTAATGTATGTCTCTGAATATCAAATCAAGGTAATGAACCTTCCAAAATATCAAATCAAGGTAATGAACCTTCCAATCTAACCTCCATAACATATCAATCGCTAGGCCATATCAATGTGCCTCTACTTAATGCTAGATGTCTAAACAACAAATTGATGGATCTTGAAGTGTTCCCGCATATGGAACAAACCTATGTTTGTGTTGTTACACAGACCTGGTTTACGTGCCCAGTCAGTAGCTCCTCAATACTTGGGTTTTGTTCCTACCATTTACTTAGACTGGACAGAAACTGTGGTGGATACTTTGAGATAAATACCTTGAGACTCTCAAGTGGACCTTAGAGATTGAAATCATGCTAAATAGTATTAACTATCATATCAGTGATAGTCACAGAACTCCCTCCGTGGCTGCATAAAAATCACACAACATTCCTAAATATTCTTAATGACCTCCCAATAAGTAGGAATGTGGTTATCCTAGGTGATATTAACTACCCAACGATTAACTTGGGATCCTACACATCGAACAGAGGATATGAAGAAAACTTAAATTTCATAAGCAAGAATTCCACAAACTACATTGTAAATGAACTTACCAGAGAACAGAATATACTTGACTTGATCAAAGCAAACTTACCTTTATGTGTATCACAGCATTCAAGCACATCAACCATAAAAACCTCTTCAAATTTTATGATAAACTTTCGAAATTTGAGTATAACAGTATTACCCACAATGTTTATAATGCTAAGAGATGTACAGAGAAGTTCTACTTGCACCTGGACAAATGTATCAGATTGACAGTTTAGTCCTTTAGTATTAATATACTATATAATAAAAAGAAGAAATGTCAAACTATACAGCAGAACAAAGGATACCCCCAAACTAAGGAGAACATCAAACAGCTGGATAAGAAGCTAAAATGGGACATAAGAAAAACCAAAGCATCCCACAAATTCAGTCTAGCTATAGAAGACAAAGGCAACCACAGATCCTTCCATAGATATGTCAGAAAAATAAGAAATAACATTAAACGTTGCCCTAAATGCATTCATAATGTTACCAAGTATACAGATCTAGTGGGATATTGCTAACATACTGGCTAATAAATTTCATTCCAAAGTTACCTGAGTTCTATTCATAGTTTCATAGGTAGGTACTAGGCTATCTGCCCGAAGGCATTTATAAGCCTAGCCGGAATGTGTTGGCTTTCGCCACCCCCTTAGATTAGTTCCCTGTGCCTCTGTCCAGCAGAGCCATTGAAGTGATCCCTGGTGTAAACTTTGTTTCCCATCCACCCGTCAAGGTTTCTCTTGAAGAAGGTTAGCGAGGAGCTCTGCCTAATGTAGATTGGAATCTTGTTCCAGAGCATGGGAAGTCTCTGGGACAGGAATCTATCCCTCCATTACGTCCTATTTATTGTTGTGGTGAGGTTTAGATCCCTGGAGCGTGTGGCTCGAGGGGATATGGTTTTCTTTAGGTGGAGCATGTCCATCAATTCTTGTTTGGACATGGCCTTGTATGTCAGGCATAGATCACCTCTGAGTAGGCGGTATGCAACTGAATACAGTTGGAGTTTCTTCAGTCAAGCTGCATAGGGCATCTGCTTGAGGCCAGTAATCCTCTTGGTGAGGTACTTCTGTGGTCTTTCCAGTTGTTGCAGGTGTCTTGTAAGGTACATCCCAAATGGGGCATTGTACTCTATGATGGGTTTGATGAGTGATGCGTAGAGGGGCCCAATGACCTCTTTTGATCTGAATGCAAACCTTTTGTGATTAGGTGGGCCACATAGAAGGATTTTCTAATCACTTTGGCAATGTGATTATCAAAGGAGAGGTAACTATCTACTTGGGACCCCAGACCCCTTATTACATCTTCCGTATTTAAGGGGACTACCACCTATGTGATAGTTTGTGGGTACTTTGTTTTTTCCAAAGGGGATGACTATGCTCTTTTCGGCATTTAGCTTGAGGCCATGGTTTTGACACCAGGTATCTGTCTCAGTGAGACCCTTTTGGAGGATGTCTGTGTAAGCTGGAGAGTCAATTATAGCCCCTAGTTTACAGTAGTCTGCGAACTTGATCAGTCATAGTCCTTCTCTGCTTGCCTGTACCTCTGAGACGTATATGCCGAATAGGAGGGGTCCTAGGACTGTGCCCTGGGGAATGCCACTTGTAACCGGTTTAGAGCCAGACCTAGCTCCCGCAACTCTTACCATGTGGGTTCTGTCCGTGAGCCAGTTGGCAACCCATCTCGTGATGTAGAGGTTTATGTTCAGGCTGGTGAGCTTGTCTATAATACCTAAGTGGGGAATGGTGTCGAAAGGCCTTTGCAAGGTCTAGGTAGGCTGCGTGGACCACCTTTCCCTCATCTATAGCCTTGGTAACTGTCTCAAAGAAGTCCACCAGGTTTAGGAGGCATGATCTGCCCTTAACAAAGCCGAACTGGGTAGGGTCCAGTGTTTGGAGGTTCCCAATGTCTCTGTTAATGAGATCCATGATGATGCACTCCATAGCTTTGCAGACCAAGCTAATCAGGCTTATAGGGTGATAGTTCCCAGGGTCTGTTGTGGCTCCACCTTTGTGGAGCAGAATAACCGTTGCTGTGCGCCACTCTGTGGGCACATAGCCTGTGGAAAGGCTGAGTTTAAACAGTGTGTTTAGGTGAGGGGTTAATTCATCTTTGAGCTCGTGTAGGACGCAGCCTGGGACACCATCCAGTCCCACTGATGCTGTGTTTTGGCTTTGGAGAGGGCTGTTTTAACCTGAGTGTCTGTGATTTCAGGGGGCACTACATTCTTCTGGTATAGTTATGGGCACTTTTGGGTGTGAGAGGGGGTGAAGTTTGCATTGAACCTGTCTGCCAAGATGTTGGCTATATCGGTCGGTTCAGTGTATTTTGTGCCTTCTGCACCAACTCCAAGCAGATCTGAGAATTGCCACTTAGATTCTTGACATAGCTAAAGAATGCCTTGTGGTTATCTTTGGAGTCCATGGCAATTTTTCTTTCGAAGCTAGCCTTGGATGATTTTATGAGGGAACATAGTTTCTTGCTGATATTGATCAGGGATGTCTTCCCTTCTTGGGATTTTACTCTTTTCTGTACTAGTTTCCTCCTCCTATTGTATAGCTTGTTTATGGCAGGGATCCACCAGACTGGTTTCCTTTTCTTGGAGGAGTGAGTCTTGGTTTTGTTTGGGATAGCATGATCCATGCATCCTTGTAAGTGCCCGTGGAGTGCATTAGTAAAGAATTTTGCAGCTTGGACAGTGTTATCCTTTAGCATGGGGGCTTTGAAACTTCCCACCTTGGTCTTAAGTAACGTGAAGTTTGCTTTTGAAAAGTTTTTCAAGATGGTTTCTTTGACCGGAGGTAGTGGCGGAATGTGGATATCCAGAGTGATTAGTTTATGGTCATATCTAACCAACAAGGGGTTGACATCCAGAGTGGAACACCGGTCACCCATGTTGGTGATGACCAGGTCCAATATGTTGTCACTTCTGGTGGGGGTGTTAACCAGTTGATCCAGGGTGTTTGAGTTTATAAATCCTAGGAAATGTTGGGCAAGGGGGGTTGTACTTGAGTGGTTCTCCCAGTTAATGTTTGGGTAATTGAAATCACCCAATATCAGGGTGTTTGGTAGGACTTTTATGTTTCCCAGTGTTTCCAGGAATGCGGAGTGGGGGTCCTGGGACATGGTGGGAGATTTGTAGCAAGATATAATTTGAATAGCAGTTTTGCCTATTGATAGTTGCACGTGGATGATCTCTGAAACATCGTGCTGTGCCACTAACCTGGAGGTGTGGCTATCCTTGATGAATATGGATACTCCCCCGCCTTTTATGGCTGAAATGTATAGTATGAGTTGTAGCCAGGTAGTGCTGGGGTGCTCTCTGGAGCCTTAAACCAGGTTTCTGTTACTGCACATATATCAATTTTCTCCTTACTAAGGAGTGCCTTGAGTGCATGCATTTTGAGGTTTAGACTTCTGGCATTGAGTAGCATTACCTTCAGTTTTTTGTTACTTGTGCTATTTACGGCACTGGATCCCCTTTGAATGACACCAGAAGCTTAGACAATTGTTGAAATTGATATTTTTTTCTCTATAATGTGGTATCATTCTTAGTGAGGGCAGGATGCTACTCATAGTCAGGGTCATACCGGCCGGGGCTATGTGATCAGAGAGCTCCTCCATGTCTCTTTTCATGTAATCCAGGGAGGTGCAACTCAGGTCATTCACACCAACATGGACAATGACAGAGTCATATTTGTACTTGTTCTGAAGTGACCCGAGTGCTTGTGTTATGTGGCGGATCCTGGCACCCAACAGGCAGCTAACAGTAACCTTCTCTTTGTTCAGCCTAGTGAGCGGGACGTCAGTGTGCCTGACTATAGAGTCACCTATTACTAGTGTGTTGGGCATGTTATTTTGCCTTAAGGGCTGTGATTGCATGGCACACTGGTTTTGTGAAGTGTGTGTTTCATGGTTTGTGTTGGGGGATGGAGGTTGCTTGAATGTCTGCTTTAGAGGTCTCTGTTACTTTTGCAGATTTTTATTTAGAGCCTCCGAGTATGTGTTCGTGTATTTATGTGTGTTTTTTGCCAGTACTGGTTTCATAGGTCTATGTGAGACTGGTGGTGTGATGTAAGTAATTCCCTTCTCCTCTTGACTGCCTGGTCCAGTCTTGGGTTGAGAGATCTTAGCCTCCAGTTTGGCTGCATAATTGCATCTCTCGCATGTATTAGTGTTTGGTGGAAGGAGGAGAGGGTTGTCCGTGTACATGAGGCAATTGTAACATTGCCTCAAAATGCCCAGATTCACCAGTTGGACTGGAGAGTACACCTGAAACTGCCCTTTGGACATGCCTGGATAGGTACAGTGAACTGTTTTACTGACTGTCTGGTAAAGTCAAATAGAGAACCTTGTCCTTCTCTACAGTACAGGGGGGTCTAGTGCTAAGATTTATTAGTGCTTGCTATGAGTTTTGAGTAAGTGCTGGGATGAGACGTGAATGGTTCGAATGCTTAAGTTGAAAGTTTGTCTAGTTCCAAGCGAAAAATTGAAGAGTAGACTTTGTGGAGCCAGGAATAGTTATACCCTAGCTAACCAGTGCTGCCTGGAGTGCAAAACCTCGCAAATGCAGGTTTTATAGCAGGGAAATGAAAGAGATAGAAATTAGCCCAAAATGGCCAATAAACTACTAATTTCTGGGCTGAAACCACTCCTCCAGGGACAGATAGGCTGCTCAAAGCTCCCTCTCTCACAGTGAACAGAGAAACTTCATTCTATCCAAGTAAGGTATGGGCAAACACAGAAACTTGTAACATAGCCCTGAGTTCAGCACTAACCTGAAAACTGGACTATACTAGCTTAGAAAGGCAGAAAAACAAGTATGTATGTGTGTGTGTGTATATATATATATATATATATATATATATATATATATTTTTTTTTTTTCAGAAAATAAAGCAGATACAATAAAAAAAACACTTTAAATGCACAGAAATGGCTATCACACTTGAGTGTGTAGCCTACAACAGTTAAACAGGTAATTTAAACACAGAAACTATTTTGTTAAAGTGCATGCAGCAAAATAAGTACAATATGTAGCTGAAACAATCTTTGTAAATCACAGAAACTCTAGAAATTCGGCATTTTAGGCAGAATTAGCTAAAGGCAGCAAGAAAATGCAGAAAAATGATACTTAACCACTCCAAGGTCTCTCTTTTGTCTCTCTGCTGCTGTAGAACTCTGCAGGGCACCAGGCAGGAGCTTGCTGAGCTGTATACTAGCCCAAAAACCTCGCAAATGCAGGTTTTATAGCAGGGAAATGAAAGAGATAGAAATTAGCCCAAAATGGCCAATAAACTACTAATTTCTGGGCTGAAACCATTCCTCCAGGGACAGATAGGCTGTTCAAAGCTCCCTCTCTCACAGTGAACAGAGAAACTTCCTTCTATCCAAGTAAGGTATGGGTAAACACAGAAACTTGTAACACAGCCCTGAATTCAGCACTAACCTGAAAACTGGACTATACTAGCTTAGAAAGGTGGAAAAACAAGTTTTTTTTTGTTTGTTTTTTCAGAAAATAAAGCAGATACAATAAAAAAAAACACTTTAAATGCACAGAAATGGCTATCACACTTGAGTGTGTAGCCTACAACAGTTAAACAGGTAATTTAAACATAAAAACGACTTTGTTAAAGTGCAGGCAGTAAAATAAGTACAATATGTAGCTGAAACAAGCTTTTTAAATCACAGAAACTCCAGAAAATTGGTGTTTTAGGTGGAATTAGCTAAAGGCAGCAAGAAAATGCAGAAAAATGATACTTAATCACTTCCCAACATCTTTTCTAAACTTGCCTATACCTGATGAAATCATACCATCAATCATAACAAGAGAGCACATACTGCATATACTATCCAACATGATGAATATCGCATCCATGGAGCCTGTCAACATACAAGGTTAACTAATTATCAGCACTAAGTAAGCATTGGTGGACCCGCTCCTTAAACGCTTCAGCCTGAGTCTATCAACTGGATTTGTCTCACAGGAGTGGTGCACAGCTGTTGTAATGCCACTCCACAAGGGTGGCCCCAACTCGGAATTCCTGACCCATCAGTCTAATAAGTCTTCTATGCAAAGCCATGGAATGCATCATTACCGATCTTATTAACTATCATATCAGAAATTTTAATCAGACTTGACCCCTAGCAGTCTGACTTTGACATGGGTAAATCCTGTCTAATTAATTTTGTAAACTTCTTTGAGAGGGTTGCTCAGGCTATTGACTCTGGACAAGGTGACCACACAGTGCACCCTGACCTCACTACATGCAAATATAACAAACTGAATGAAGTCCAAACTGACTTGTATGTGATAACGTAGATAGCCAACTGGTGGAGAGATAGGATTCAACTGCCAGAGTGGGGGAAGCATCCTCTGAGAACATAAAGGTGACCAGTGAAGTCCTGCAGAGATCAGTTTTTGGACCTCTGGTGTTCCATATCTGCTTCTCCTATCTAGAAATATCAAATGAGGATCTCTGATTAACAAAATTTGCAGATGATTGTATGCTAGGAGAGTTATCAAGCCACCTCTGATATATATGCACTCTTTCAAGAGCTTGTACAAGTCAATAGCCAGTGTACAAAAAACAAGCTCAGGTTCAACACAAAATGGTGCAGCATTAACGTTTTTGGTAAGGATCCCCTAGCTCCTATTTACAGCACAGATAACACACCACATCAAAATGAAATTGTTGCAATAGACCTGGGTACATGGGTAGACAGATCCCTTATATTTGACCATCACTTTGCAACAGTAATTATTAAAGCCTTTTACCTTTCACAGCTCATAGCTAAAGGAATACGGGTTACTATCAAAATGTGGATCGGCACTTACAAAAAACTGGGAAGGTCGAATGCGTGTTTCCCAGTTCCCGTAATGCCGATCCAGAAATGTTCGAATCCACAGTAGCAATGCTAGTGTGCACTCACTAATGTGCAATTGATGTTCTGATACCAGATTGCACTACAGTGGGAATTGGGAAATTTACCTTTTTCCCCACATTACAGTGCGATCTCAGAGTTGGAATATTTAATTTGCAGGGAGGGTGCATCCCCCCACATATGGGGTGCAGGAGAACTTGCCACCCCCCCTACAAAACAGTAAAAACTAGTGTTGTTTAATTGAAAGGTTTAGGAGATGTTAAACAAAATAGCCTGGGTGTCTAATGTCACCTCCTGCTATTTCGTTTAACGTCAAATGCGGACATCAGAGAAAGGTCGGTTGGAATTATAGGTAGGTAGAAATTATTGCTACAATATTATTTTTCAATTTCTTGATTACAATTTTTTTTTTGACATTCCACAATTTAATAGTAAACCAAAGAATATTGTTCAGATATAAAAAAGTCTTCATTTCCTTGTATTCCCCACAGATTTGACCCATCGAGTGCAACACCTCTTTTGTGATGTACCTTACTAAGCATATCAAGCAACTGGAGAGACCCCAGAGGCATGTAACAAAAAAGATCAGGGGGTTAAAATAATTTAACAACCAGGAAAGTCTGAAGGATTTGGCCCTCTAATCAGTTTCATATAGCCTCCTTATGGGTGACTTGTGCCTTGCTTATAAAATCTAGTAGTCCAACAACTAATATTACTCAATAAATCAACCAGTCCGGCTTATACTAGAGCCAGAGACCTAATCTAAATAAGACTAAGAGGGACAGATTTCTTACAATGCTTATAAGCATTCTCTGGATTAAACTCGCTCTCCAAATTTAGCAATGTGGGACACACTGTGTTTAAAGAGCTGGAGAACTCAATGAGTATTCAGAATTTCGCCCCTGGCATGACTGACCTGGATCATCTTGAGAAGAGATGAAAGGTGTAGAGATGGTATTGGTAAGTCAGTAATCAAGTCATGGTGCTTGACTTGTAACTCCTGTGATCAGATCCAGTCAGACACTAGATTCAGGATCAACAACAACCCTGTCCTTCAGCAGTGACTCCATTAATTTTCCAACACAAATTTCATTAACTCAGCCACTAACATCTGGCTGACTGTCCTAAAGTTTCCTTCCCCATGCATAGCTATAACACTGAATGATGCTTAACATTTGTTCTTAACCCAAAAAAGAGACTCTTATTTTCTCCAATGCTTTGTCCCAATATTTTGTGCACATTCAGTTTCCCTACAGAGTGCATGTATGTCTCACTCTCCAGTGGTAATGTTCAGTTTACTTACACTACAATTATACCTAGCTCTGTACTTTAAATTTCATGTGTAAATGCTTGCCACAAAGATCTGATTAAAAATATGTTGTTTTCCCAGTCACATTTCACATTTCTGTTTTTGCTGTTGTTTTCTTACAAATGGCTCATAGATCTTTGTATGCCTCCGACTACAGTGAAAGGATGAGGATCACACCACTGCAAACAGACATATTGTATTACTTAACTTGGGAATGAACCACAGAACTAGGAGGATCACACCACTGCAAACAGACATATTCTATTACTTAACTTGGGAATGAACCACAGAACTAGGAGGATCACACCACTGCAGACAGAGATATTCTATTACTTATCTTGGGAATGAACCACAGAATTAGGAGGATCACACCACTCCAAACAGACATATTCTATTACTTAACTTGGGAATGAACCACATAACTAGGAGGATCACACCACTGCAAACAGACATATTCTATTACTTAACTTGAGAATGAACCACAGAACTAGGAGGATCACACCACTGCAAACAGACATATTCTATTACTTAACTTGAGAATGAACCACAGAACTAGGAGGATCACACCACTGCAAACAGACATATTCTATTACTTAACTTGAGAATGAACCACAGAACTAGGAGGATCACACCACTGCAAACAGAGATAGTCTATTACTTAACTTGGGAATGAACCACAGAACTAGGAGGATCACACCACTGCAAACAGACATATTCTATTACTTAACTTGAGAATGAACCACAGAACTAGGAGGATCACACCACAGCAATGTTTTTCGGCTTTTCCAAGTTAGGGGTTACCACAGCAGATCACCAGTCCACAGATTGATTGGCATTAGAGTTTTTACGGTGTCAAGTTGCCAGCCTGGCACCCAACCTTCACAAAAGGCAAAAATCTCTGCATCTCTAAAATGGTTTAACATATTCTCATGAAAGTTTCATCGAATGTTATGGGATAACTACCTAACAAACTTGTTTATATTGTGATCCAATGACAAAGACAAAGAAGCAGCTGCAACCTAAACTGTAATAAAAATCTTTTTTAATGACGTATGCCACAACATGAAAAACACCTATCACTTTTATACAAATATATCGTCATATAATATAAATATTCTCAGTTGAAGCCACAAAAAATATAGTTACACTATTACAGCTCTTAATATTTGTTAATTTGCAGATAACCAGTAGCTACACAGGTCTATTATTTTGCAAATGTGGCAGTTTATCAATCTTTTTAAGTGGCCATTCTGACCTGAATTTGATACTGTGCATAAATGTCAATATATCTATATCACTTTAGGAGATTACAACATTTTTTGAACAAGACACATGGATGGTAATACTTATCCATTACAATTCACAAGCTACTGACCTTAAGGCAAACAGGTAGCAACTGCAAAAGTGTGCATGTCTTTCAAAACAAGAAAATACACATTTTGTAATAGCATTTATCATGAGGAAATATATTTTTTTTTTCTGAGAAAATGCAATTTATTTTACTTCCAGTATAATAACATATACTAAAGACATGCTGTAGGTGGATAGGACACTCCAAATTGGCCCTAGGTGTGAGTGTGTACCTTCACTGGAAGGTTGGGTGCCGGGCTGGCAACTCAACACCGTAAAACTCCACTGCCGATCATAAGCAGACAGGTGATCCGCTGTGGCGACCCCTAACCGGGAAAAGCCGAAAGAAGAAGAAGAAGAATGACATGATTAAGATTTATTAAGATATATATTGACTTGTCACAATGAAAAAAAAAATCAGATAAATAAGTTTGCTTTGGACTTAATTATCAACAACAGAGGAACTAAATGGCTGTATAGCACAACTGGTGGTACCTAGAAGTATAAGATAAAATATAAAAAAACAAAATATATGAACACATTTTGTAGAAATATAGATCATAAAGTTCAGCTACAACCTTATCAACATCAAATGTGTATCACTGAATGCAAATCTACATTTCTGGGCATGGTATGCAACAATAAATCCAGTGGTAGAAAACCAAGTCATAAAGAAATATTTACATTTTTTACTTCTGATATAAATGTTTCACCCTGAAAAAAGGACTCTTGTAATATCCTTAATGGAAACCATGTAAAATGCACTTGATAGACTATCAACATAAAATGTATAGGCTCATAGGTAGGTACTAGGCTATCGGCCCAAGGGCCTACGTAAGACTAGCCAGCAAGGTTCCATAGCTTACACCACCCAAGAAAGTTATTTTCCTGTGCCACTGTCCAGCAGAGACACAGA
This sequence comes from Protopterus annectens, assembly GCF_019279795.1. Classification (NCBI taxonomy): domain Eukaryota; kingdom Metazoa; phylum Chordata; order Ceratodontiformes; family Protopteridae; genus Protopterus; species Protopterus annectens. The sequence goes on from NC_056747.1 coordinate 560,590,992, forward strand.
AGTGATCCCTGGGGAGTATTTCCTATTTCCTATCCACTTATCAAGATTTTTCTTGAAGAGTGCTAATAAAGAACTTTGCTTGACATTGATGGGTAGCTTGTTCGAGTATAGGAAGTCCTCCAGCATCTCCTGTTTATTGTGGTGACAAGGTTTAGGTCCCTAGAGCATGTAGCTCGGAGGGATTGGGATTTCTTTAGGTGTAGCATGTCCAACAGCTCTGGGTTTGACATAGCTTTATATGTTAGGCAGAGATCACCTTGGAGTAGGCGAAATGCTACGGAATAAAGTTGGAGTTTTTTGAGGCGGTCAGTGTAGGGCATTTGTTTGAGATCAGTAATCCTCTTTGTGAGATACTTCTGTGGCATTTCCAGCTGCTGCAGATGTCTTGTGAAGTTCCAAAAGGGGCGTTGTACTATAATGAGTCTAATGAGTGATGAGTAGAGTGGAACAATGACCTCTTTTTTCCCTTTTATGATGAGGTGTGCCACGTAGAAGGACTTCCTGACTACTGTGGCAATGTGACTATCAAAGGAGAGACTACTGTCCACCTGGGTCCCAAGGTCTATTATCACACATTCGGTGTTAAGTAGATTGCTGCTTATGTGGTAGTTCATGGGTACAGAGTTTTTACCAAAGGGGATGACACTGCACTTTTTAGCATTGAGCTTGAGGCCATGGCTCTGACACCAGGCATCTGTCTCAGTGAGGCCCTTCTGTAGGATGTCCACATCATTTGGGGACTTGACTATGGCTCCTAGTTTGCAGTCATCTGCGAACTTCGTTAGCCAGAGGCCTTCTGTGTTAGCCTGTACTTCAGAAAAGTAGATACCAAACAGGAGAGGTCCCAGGACGGAACCCTGCGGTACTTCTCTTGTCACTGCTTTGAAGTCAGATTTGGAGTCTGCAACTTTTACAGTGTGTGTTCTGCCAGTGAGCCAGTTGGCAACCCATCTTGTGACGTAGGGATTTATGCCTAGTTTAGTGAGTTTAGCTATAATTCCGGAATGGGGGATGGTGTTGAAAGCCTTGGCGAGGTCAAGATAGGCTGTGTGAACCACCTTACCCTCATCCACGACTTTGGTGACTGCCTCAAAGAAGTCGATCAGGATATATGTGTAGATATATATATATATATATATATATATATATATATATATATATATATATATAGGATATATGTAGATATATATATATATATATATATATATATATATATATATATACACACATACATATATACACGTATATATATATATATATATATATATATATATATATTTATTATACACACACACACATATATATATATATATATATATATATATATATATATATATATATATATACGGGTCTACCTGACATCATCAACAGCGGAAAACACCGACAAGCGAATCGCGAGCGCCAGAAGATCGACAATGCAGATGACCGACGCGATGGATGAAAACACCGACGCTGAGGATGCCGACATGGGAAAAGGCTGTGTAAGTATGCAGACGTTAGGGTGCGAGTAAGGTAAGTGTGGATATTGGCGGTCTGTGGGGATAGGGGTGGGTTAAGTGAGTTAGGGTTAGGGACTGGGTTAGGTAAGTGTGCGGTAGTGATAGTCTATGGGTTAGGGGCGGGTTAAGTGAGTTAGGGTTAGGGTGCGGGTTAGCTGAGTATGCGATAGTGACAGACCTTAGGGTTAGGGTTTGGGTTAGGGTTGTAGATAGTTGTGTATGTGTGGTTTAGTGTGGGTTTGTAGGGATTTTGGTGTTCTTGTGTTGTGTGTGTGGTTTTTGGACAGGGGATGTGTTTTGTTTGTTGATTGTTGTTATTGTGCTGTGTGCAGTGTATGAGGTTTCGTGTTTGTGTACCGTCGGTTATTTCGTTGTCAGGCATGTGAGGTTTCGTGTTTTTGCACTGTCGGTTATGTGGTGTCGGTAATGTCGTTGTCGGTGTTCTGGGGTTTCGATTATGTCAGGTAGAACCATATATACACACATACACACACACACACACACACACACACACACACACACACACACACACACACACACACACACACGCACACACACACAATTTAAAATGCTCTCCCTCTGTAATCTACCTTATATACGTGTCTGCTGTGAGAACACCATAGCTGGCAACCTATATACATATTACATCTGTTACATGTTGTGCTTCAGAGGCTTGTTAATCCTTTTTAATCATAGTGGGTAACAGACTAATATAATGTATAAGCATAACTTATGTTCATAACATATCTGTACTTCTGAGTTACTCCTGCACTGTATACAATACCATCTCTTACATGATTACAACAAAATAGCTGTAAAACTCTGGCCTGCTTTGAGAGCTATAAAAGTCTGCACAGCACTGCTAGCCACTATTTAATTTTAACCAATATTGCTGTCCTGTACAAGTACCATATGTGATTAAGAGGAATGGCTTAGAATTTCTACTAGTACTCAGTCTAAAAAGGGACATCTAGGTTTTATACTGGGAAACTATCAGAAAGTAAAATAGACAGCCAATAGTACCCAAACACCAAGATACACTGACTGAACACCTAAACCTGGGCCTGGTTCATGGACACTGACTGAACAACTAAATCCTGGGCCTGGGTCAGTGACACTGACTGAACACCTAAATCCTGGGCTTAGTTCAGTGACATACTGTGATAAAGCCCTAACTATCAACCAGGTAACCTAAGTTTGACTAGTGGCTGAGGTCTTGAACCAGTTGGGTGTGGGTGGGAGTGTATGGTTTATGCCAGCTTGTCTTTCATGGGTGTGGGGTGGGGGGGGATTAGTTGTCCTGGTCAGCTATAAGCTCCAGTGCAAGCAGAACCTTACACACAAAATGGGCTGCAGAACTGGAAGACATGGGCTGGATGATCCCAAGCTGGTATCAGTAATACTTGTGGAATGTACATGTGGTAGCACATGCATGTACTTGTGGAATGTACATGTGGTAGCAGGTGCATGTCAGAGAAACAGCATAGAACATCCAAACAATGATGATGGGGACCTCATATCATGCACCAGGGATAGGTTAAGCATATATCTGAATTGTCTCCGTAGCCCACATGATGAATGATTTGAAGCTATTTGGGGGCAGGTGCTAGGTACTTCTCAACCCAGGGACAGACAGAAAAGGGAGGAAAGCCAGGGCAATAGAATGAAGATGTCCCCTCTAGCAGAAGAACAGAGGTATGAGTGTGGACAGGACCAAATGCACCCTCATGGCTGCCAGGAGGACAACCCCTCAGTACAACTCTTGCCTTCTTGATGGGGAGACTCAGTATGAAGGAATGAATTGACTCAAGCCTGTATATAGGTCAGCAGACACAGAGGCAAAAGCATACAAAAGCAGATGCGTAAAACAGAATGGAAACTAATGCAGACATACTGCTGATAATCTATGGGCTACTAGGTTTATAGCCCTGAAGCATACTTTTCCAAACGAAGGTGACATAGTTGGATATAAGCTTATGGCATGACAGCTATTTATTATTCGGTAAAGTATGCATGCTTCAAATAAATGTGACAAATTAATATGTACCCTACACTGTTCAAACGTTATCATATTTCTAAAATATAGAAGCTCAAGTAAAAAGTCCTAGTCCTGGTAGATACACATTAAATGAATAAGTTCATATACATACCTTCATGATGAGCCTTTTCACTTTTCTAGAAGACAAAATCTCTGGAAAAAAAGTTCTGGTACCTGTATGTCTTCAGTACAATAAGCAATCCGTTTTATAGGATCAACAATACAATGTGTGTATAAGATGGTTTATCAGCTGTGCATGAGTGGGGTGCTGCTGTTCCGAACAGTAGATTGCTCATCTAGTGCCCAAAACTGATACCTCAAAAAATAAAATCGGCTTACTGCAGGAGGCCAATTGGTCCATTGGTTTCCTTGCAGCCAGATCCACAACCCCTGGCTCAAAAAACAAACAAAAAAAAACTTTGCTTGATTGGTCCATCAGCTTCCTTAAGCACCTCCTTGAATGAATTTACAAAAATAAAATAAAAAAATGCTAAAGTGCTTTTCGTCTTTCTGTACCCTCATTTTGGTACATAGATAAAGCATGCTGAAGGTGCAGGAGTTCCCAATCATGCCCCCTAAAATTTTATGCCCAGGGCAGTTGTCCCCTATGCTCCAGCCTTGCTACACTACTGCTGCTTTTTGCTGTTATTGTACTATGAAAGGGAGTAGCAGGCATTCACCCTTCCTCTTCATAATATTCCTGTGGGAAGCAGTTTTCTCTGAAATATTTCCTGCAATCATTACAATCATCATCATCATCGTGTTTAAATAGGTTGGTATCATATCCCAATATAAAGTCTGTTCTCTTTCCTTACTGCACTTACACTTCCATAAACAAGTGAGGGGATGCTAAACTGTACCGAAACTGACAATGTAACCAAACTGGAAGAACAGTGGAACAAATTAGTGATATCACAACACAAGAAGAAGTAAAGCACATTGTCTCAAACAGAATTTATTGTTCTGTGTCACCATTACCTTAATTTGTAGAACTGGATATGTAAACAATTTCAACTCCATACACATGGGTACAACACTGCTTTCATCCCACATTAGTAGAAAATGGAGCAATGGATCTGCATTTTCCAAACATCTCCATAGTCAGCCTAGATCAAATATACATTTTGAAACAATGTAGCCATTATGTCATGCCTACTGACATACACCTACTACTTAAACCAGGAGACCCTGTGAAACATGTATAAAAAGCCCAACACTAAATAAAACATATGTAGCTCAAACCAAACAAATAGGCCTATGTTTTCTGAGATTCTTAAAAGTAACCATGTAAACCACAAAGGCCTCCTCAATGCCACCTAAGAAACAAGTACCCTCAACATCCTCACAAGCACATAACACAGACAGCACCCACTATGAAACATACATCTAAGAGTTACACTGACTCATTTCAAAGGTTCATAAGGCAAACCCCCACACAATCCAATATCTTAGTTACAGGTGACATGCATCCCTCTTCCAGGCTATGTAAAGAGATGGTCACAGACATTTGCCTTTCAGGTGTAAGGATTTACGACACTATGAAGTATGAAGGGATTCAGGTCTTAGCACCATAAGTGCACGTTAAACACAGTCTTAATACACATGGTGTAAAAGACGTGACATATACCTCCACTGAATATATAAAAGAGACATGTTGTAGCTCTCAGAATATGTGTCCAAGGCCAGTATGAATCTAGCATTCTACCACCACCAGGAATAATGCCACAATACCGATACAACATTATCAATTTTAACAATTAGCTTATGTGCTGGTGTCATTCAAAAGGAGTGCAATATATATCAGCTTGAAAAGAGATGGCAGACAGTCACAACTGCTTTGCCAAGGATGGCCTGTACCTCTCCCCCAAAGGCCTTTGTACAATAGTTAAATCTTTGTCCATCCTCATAGTGCCATTTTAGGCAATGTCAGTCTTATAAAGCATCCAACATAAGTAAACAGAATCCAGATAACATTAAGGTATTGCTCCTCAACACTAGGAACCATAACAAAAAACTCCACTCCTTACAAGCATTCCTTATCCTGGGAAACATTGATATATGATGCATCATCAAAGAGACCTGTTTGAAGACCACTGAAAGCACTGCATCAATACAGGGGTTTCAATGCCTATCATATGTTCAGGCCCAACAAACGCACTAAAAGAGGTGGTAATACAAACGACAACACCAGATAATCCAAAAGAAGTGGTGTCTACATATCCTTAGCAAAACACGTCTATTTCAGACTCATTAAATAAAACAATGACCTGGAAAACTCCTTATCATATCATAGTTAACTATAGGACCCCCTTCTATGTCCCCCTCAGCCCATACCTCCTACCTAACTAGTATGGAGTCCCTATGAATTAAGCCAAACACCATTCTTCTAGGAGATTCCAACTACCCCACCATAAACTAGGAGACTTCTACATCCTCAAACATTCATACCAAGAGATTTCTGGACTTCAGTACAAACTCCATGGACCAGTTAGTGTAAATCCCAACCAGGGAAGATAAAACCCTGGATTTGGTTCTTACCAATATGGGGCAGCATTGCTCCCCACCAGCTATAACTTATCCCTGGTCAAATTAGACAACAAATCAATCACGTTCATCATGAGACAGAAGCCTGAAACATCTTCCAAAACCAAGGCTAATCTACAAAAACTGTGGGATAACCTGACTAATCTTGATTACCCCACTGCTTTTTGGAATCCCTCAGGGACAATTTTTATGGACATGTAAATAGTTGCATAACTGCATCTGCCCCCTCAGAAATATATACAGTGCCAAATTCAAAAATAAACTCCTGAATGTAAACCAGCTCTGTAATAAAAGAAAAAAAAAATTATTGCACACAAACGTAAATCTAACTCTCAAGATGGCAGACATGCTCTTGCTAAACTAAACAAGGAACTCCTGACCCTGATCAAATCATCCAAAGGCGGAAATGATGTAAAACATTAAGGATAACTGCAATACCTTCTTTAATTATGTTAAAGTGGCAGAAACAGTGCTTAGTATTATGCAGAGATAATAGTAAATTATATCACATACTCAGAGCCAGAGGACATAGCCAATGTTCTAGTAGACAAATTTAGGTGAAACTTCACCCCCTCTCCCCTCCAATATTCTCAGATCAATTAATCACACATGGACATCCTTCAAATCTCCCAAAACAAGTTTTCAAGGTGCTATCTAAAGCAAACACATTATGTTTACAAGACCAGAAAATATATCAGGCCATCTGCTGGACAGACTGAACCATGAATTTTCTGATTCCCTACAGAATTTATTCAATATCAGTCTCAAAACAGGCTTCCTACTGGATGATTATAGGGCAGCAACAGTCATTCTCTTGTCCAAAGGTGGGGCTTCAAAGGATCTGGGTAATTATAGACCCATAAGCCTGACCAGTCTCATCTGTAAGGCTATGGAAAGGATCACTATGCAATTAATATACAAGGACAGAGGTAACCTACAGAATCTTGACCCAACCCAGTTGGTATTTATCAAGGGCAGGTTCAACATCTGTGAAAAGGTCACTCAATCAATGGATAAGGCCAAAACAATGCAGTCCACATATCTAAACCTTGCAAAGGTATTCAGCACCATTACACTAAGGTATTGTATATAAACTCTCCCATGTAAATGCCAATCCCTACACAACTCAATGGATAGCAAACTAGCTCATAAATAGAACCCAGGAAATTAGGATGGGTGGGTGGTTCTTCCTTCTCCAAAAAAACTGTCACTAGTGGTTTACCCTAGGGTTCAGTCCTTGCTTCACTCCTTTTGGGCATTTACTTCTCAGAGATCAAAGCTAATGTTAATGGTTTGTGAATGACCAAGACTGCAGATGACTGTAAACTTGGTACCAACATCTTCCAAGAGGGCCTATCCCAAACAAGCAGTTGGTGTCAAAATTCTGGACTAAAACTACATGCCAAAAAGTGTATAACTGTACCCTTGTACTAGCACATTGACATCATACCCTTGAAAATTGATTCCACAGCTAGTGATCAGGAAACCCATGTTGACAATAAACTGTACTTTGATCACCATGTATCCATTGTTGTGGTAAACTTCTTTTTCATTGCACAGCTTGTATATAAAATCATTGCACCCAGATCCAGGGATGTAATTGTTCCACTATACTTAGGACTCCAAAAGATCTTCCTGTCCCCAGATGAAGTCAGATGATGTCATCCAATTCACTAAAATTTTTAGAAGTTCTTAATATTAATGTGAATGCATGCAATTACTTTTCTTTTAAAATAGTACATGAATACATTTATTGACAAATAAGTACCAAAATACATTTCTGACATCAGGAAGGGTTTAACAAATAATTATATTTAAAACAGCAAAGAAATATGTTAGTGGCTCCTTTACATAAGTATAATCTGGTACAATTGAATTATATCCCAGGTCTTAATCTTTAATGAATAAGACAGGGATGTGGTTTATTGTCTGATAATAGTACATACAAAAGAATAATAAGGCATAAGGGACTTGCTCCATTTTTTACTTCCACACTGCTATAACCCAGTGTCAGCTACTTATCAAGATTCCTTTTTTATTGTTAATGGTTGTTGTGATGAAAGGAGGTACTAACAGCACAGCTAGCTGGAATTTTGTAAATAACTATATGTCATTTGTGAATATCAAACTAATTCATATAAGATGCTTATGTTACAAATGTATTAGAACTGTATGTCATGTGTATATCAAACTGCTCTATACAGATGTTTGTGTTGAAAAGGTATTTGTAAAGTGCTGTGTTTAAAATGTATCCACAGTGTGCCCTACTGGAAGAGAACAGAAATACACATGTAATATTGTAACTGTTTAAATGTATATGTTAACACAGGAAACCAGAGGGTTAACTTCAGTCCAGCAAACTTTAGAAAAATATTTGAAATTAAATAACTTTCTAGGCTAGGCCATAAAGATGCTTCAATGCAGCTAGAGACAAAGTCTGTGCTAGGAAGCTTTCTGTATTGTCTTTAGGGTGAACTAATTGGAAGCATGAAGGAATACAATTGTTTTATGATGTCAAGCACCTGCCAAAGATCTGAGCAAAATCCATTGTCTGGGTATTTTTTCGGTAAATGCTAAATGCTACCAGCTGCCAGCAATGGGGATTTTGCATGAGAACTAGAAGTCAGATAACCAGAAATGATGCCATTCTGCAAGCTATCCCAGCAGTAATATTTTAGATATTATTTGAGAAGTCGCTCAGTGAGGCAGGGCATTCTGCACTCTGTCTTGGACTTAAGAACCATTCATCACATCTGCCTTGCTCTAAGTTATTAGGGTATAGTAATTCTCTCAGATACAGTCAGGAATATAGTGAAGCTTAGTTTACATATTTTTATTTCTTTATTTGAGACTGTCCTTCAATGTTGTTTTAAATATTTCCTGTGATTTTGAACTCTGATGTCACTGTGAATATATATTTAGTATTGTCTTGCTTTTTATTATTTATTATTAAATATGCTTAAACCTTTCATTGCAGCTGATCTGTGTAAAGATATTTAAGTTTTGAGTACTTGCATATTTATTTGGTGACACTGTGTGGCCACTCACAAAAGCCTTGATTTTGGTCAAACTACCATTTATATTAGTATTAATATTACACAGTAAAATTGGACACCCTTTTGTTAAGGGCCCCAAAGTAGTTGATAAGGAGTGACTGGTGGCAGTAGTTACTACCTTATAGTCAGGGCAGAGGATGGCATACCTAGTAAACTTGTGCCAGTCTTTCCCAGGTGTGCGTGTGTAAATCAAACCTCAAAGGATGTTTGTGTTAGCTACTTGGGCAGGGACACAAAGCACTGGTTGGACAGAGTGCTGGAGGTCTTGGCTTGGTCACTCAGCTGAGATCTCAACTCCATTGCTGTCTTATTGGGGATCTGGAGAAAATGGGAGGAACCAACCCCAGACTGACTGTGGTTTCTGCATGCTCTTAAGGGAAATTGCACTTGATGCAGAGAGCTGCATCTGGAAATACTGTGTGTGTACTTGCTAGCCTCCCAGTGAACATCCCTCACTATTGTCCATGGTGAGGATTGAGGCTCCTTGATTACTGGTTGGCAGTGGTGAGTCATCATAGTAGTATAAAGTTTGATTATTGGGAATAATTAGATTTGTCTTTCTTTTATCATTATCTCAGCAAGAGATAACTAACAAAATGCTGCATTATGAGCCATAAAATGAGAATCATAGTTCTGCATGCTGACAGATGACAGTGAATCAAAACTCTTCTGCTCTGCACCAGTTGTTAAAACTAGGCTAATCCTTCTGGCAAAAAGAACATCATTACCCACTATCATTTCAAAAATTATAAATAGGCTTGTCACATTTCTTCCTTTCCAGTTCCTGAACTGTGTCTGTTGTCTGTTACTGTTACTGTCATAGTTACCCAGGTGTCATTACTGTTCGCAGATGGACCATGATAGGTTGCTTCCTCTTCCTACTGGGCAAGTACCTCATTGTACCCAGTGACTTTATTCTCTCTTTTTCCAAGCAGGAGTAGCTTAAGATTTCTTTTTGTTTTTGCTTGCCTACCACTTTACCCTCTTTAACCCCCCACCGTCGCCTGTGTCTAGGTGGTCTGCATCTTTCCACTACTCCACTTTCTTACAGGCTTGAACACCATTTGGGAATAAAGACTTCAATGCTCAAGTATTAGAGACCATCATAGAAAGAACAAATAGCGATGCGAGACACACTTGCCATCCTTTTTAAGAGATGATCACCACAACAGGCTACCAGGTGCAACTTGGGGTAGTGAACTGTGCAAATCAATGTTGCATACAATGACTGTATTAAGAAAATGCTACATTTCTTTCTCTTAGTAATGCCAACAGGTGATATAACTTAATCTGGAGTTATTTAAAAACTAAGCCAAGACATGCTTCAGTGACAGACAGAAATTAAAATTTATGTGCTCAGATTGCAGTTGAGAATGCAAGCCACACAACCTGATATTATCTGTTCATACTTGTTTACTTCAAAAAAAAAAAAAATGTTTTGGAACTATTGTGTTTAATCCCAGAACTAATAACAGGCTGTACAGTCTCCATAAACATCATGGCAGCTAGTGAACAAATTGTTTTTTTTAACACATGTTCATGGCAGCCAAGAAACAACCTGTTCTCTTTGACTTAATGAACTACTCTGCAGGTAGAAAATGTGTTGTTCACTTCAAAATAAATTTATGGGACATAGAAAAAGACCATTAAGTCCAAAACAAATAAATTGCAGCCAGGAAGCAAGATCTTGCTGAATTTTCCTCTGGCTAAAACACCTTAGTAAAACATGATTAATATGTACTGCTTTCAGTGCAACTCTCAGTAGTAAAAACAGAATCAGATAATTTATGTTTTTCATGAGGGAAACTCGAGCGATTTGAATTACCTTGAATTAAATGCAAACTGCTGATCTTCCTCTAGATGCCTATAGAGACTTTTCAAAAGATGTGGCAACCCGTGTAAGCTTGCAAGCCACTACAGCATTGCTATTAGCCTCAAATGTTTCATAAAAGAATCCCCAAAAAGTTATGTAAAACCAGATTACATATCAATATGGTCAAAATGATGAAAGTTACGTCAATAAGCAAGGCTTTGTTGTAACCATGCTACTGAAATGAACAGCACAACTCCACAAAAGTGGAAACAACTTTGCTGAAAGTGAGACTTTGTTAATTGATAGTTCACTCACATCTTATTTGCTCTGACATCATTGCACCTTGATAGATTTTAAACCTTAACAGCAGCTCTCAGGATGGGTTAAAACAAGCTTAGTGTCACCAGTTATATTATGTTTATGCCACTAATCTTGCAAAGAAAGCAGATTCAGAAAAATTCATGTCAACAAAATGATGTGCCTCCTAAGCCATGAATATTTGCAATTATTTATTTTACTTAACATTTTTCTAGGTGACAGTCATTTTACTACATATTTTGAGTGTTAATTGGTACTAAGCAACTTGGACGACAGAAAGGCATCATACACTTATTTATTTTTCCTTCAAGTATAAAACGTTGCAGCTTGGTTTGCATATTTTGTGTAAGCATGTATTTTATGTCATAAATCAGTCTCTCAGGGCTGAAATACATGAAATGAGGACTCTTGCTAGCCTGGGGTTTATATCACAATCCTGTATTTTTTCTGTCTCCTATTCTAGATTCATCTTGGATTACTACCAAATTTGTGTGTAGCTTGCCAGTGAAACTTTTACTTAAATAATTGGCAATACTCAATGAATCAATACCAACAGTTCTGCATAATTATACCTCTGTAAACTTGAATCTGCACAAAACAGTCTTTCTCCCTTTCACTACAATGTGGTCACTAGAAAACACTAGAGAGAAAATTAAATGTGTATAAGTATGTTTGATTCAAGAGAAATTAATCTGATCAATTCTAAATTCAACTTAGAAGTATTTTCTGAGTGGTCAGAAACGATACCAATGGCTTTCCCATCAAGTATATTCCCATTCATCTGGATTTTAGAGAACTCTCAGAAAAAAAGATACTATATTTTTAAAACCTGAGAAAATGGGCAACAATTGAAAAAACAGTTAACGTGAGTTTCATGCATGAAATATCTACAATATGACCAAAAACAGTCCAGGGACCTGACTCCAAAAGAGCGGTTCTCAGTGACTTACTTCAGTGTAAGGCCTATCTATAAGCAGGCTTATACAGAGGGCCAGATTCGGAAATACCTGCTCTCAGTGTATGTGGTCAGTGTTGAGAGCAAATCTTTTGGAATCAGGCCCTATGTATGGTGCATTGTAATGTTTATTTTCTGATAGTCCTGCATATTCATTTTCCTTGCTTTTACTGTATCAAGGTTGTCTTCTCTGTGCATGTACAAAGTGATTAATTCCCTCTGAGAATAAAAGATTAGCTTTTCCTTTGCATTTCCAGTAGGTTAACTGCAATTCCCACTACTAGCATACTGCACTTGTACTGAATGGCTGTTTTTTGTTTTTTTTTAATTGTCCACATTATGGATACAGCATAACATCATTGGTATTCATTACCTTTTCCATGCAAATGCTGGTGATTTGTTTCTTCAGCTATTCTAGTCTTTGTACTTCACATTACTAGGACTAGGTAATTGCTAGGTAAGGGCTCTGCCCTGTATTTTACCATCTACCCGATAATATAGTTTTAATAGCATATCACACGTCACAATATGCATTACTGTGTCTAGCTGCAGAAATTCCACTTATTGTTTGTGTTTTAAAATGCAAACGTCAAATTGAAATATTTGCCGATGTTATAGTTTATCAACTGACATACATCACAATGTGTAGTGCTGCACAACTTCCACCTATATTTTTTTATTTTACATTGTTTTGCGTTATTCATATTGAAATATTGTTTGCTGCTCACACTGAGTTATTTATATTTGCATTTATCTAAGGTTATAATTTATCAGCCATACATTGGCAATGCACCATCATTGCTTTCTCAATTTCAGGTCAAAAACTCTTGTGAATTACTGTTTTCTGTTTTGAAAAATGTAACTTCATACATGGTGTTCAGAGGTACACTTAAATATTCTCAAAGAAGCCCACTACAATAGGCAGCTTAACATAAGCTCAACCTTCAGTTTAACATTTTCTATCCTCGTCTTTCATTTCTGCTGACTTTTCCACATTCTGCCACCAGTTAATCCCCTCATACAAATAATGTCAGTAGTTGTAGTTCTTTAGTATCAGTCTACTCATTGTCTTCTGGAAAACAAAACCAACAGCCAGGGATAACGTTTAGCACTTTCATTATTTACTTAAAATAGAACTTTATAACAGTACAACAGAGAAATGCCATTTAAATACCTTACAAAGTCACATTTTCTTTAGTTACTTTGTTTGATTGCACTCAATTAGTCTGTTCCCAATTTTATGTTTTCTATTTAATACCACCTAACCACTGCTAGCCAGTTCTAACTGTTGCTTAATAGCCTTCTAACTATTTCCCTTTCTGATTCCACTTTGCACGCAGCTTTTAAACACGATTGTATCATAATGATGAATCTTCAGCTAAATCTACTGTGTTTGCAGTGTGCAATGAATTAAGAATTCCACAGACTTCCAAAATTTTGCTCAATGTTTTATTCCAAATGACAAATACTAGATTAAGCACTTTTAACTACAAGAAATACATAGACTTTATCAGATCAGTTGCTCACCATAAATGTGTGTTTTTTTAAGTTTGTGGTGTGGACTGCAGTTTTTACTCTGTGGTTTTGGGTAAAGCTACTGTGTTAAGTGTATTTGTGTCATCTTTTCTGTTGTGTAATATTACGTTGTTAATAATTAGCCATGGTTTACAATTGTATTTGACTGTGACTGTATTTACCCAGGTTATGTCTGCAATTGGTTATTTTGATTGGTGTACTACCCTATAAAACCAAACAAACCTACATACATACATAGATAAGCAAACTCTTTAAACAATGCAATACAATCAGCTGCTCTGCTTGCTTTGGTTATTGTAATTTTGTCTTTTGTTTATGTTTGTTTCTCAAGTCTTTTTTCCTGTGTTTTGTCACTGGAATTTTTTGTAACGACAGGCTTTGATTGAAATTGGTCCAGTGAGATTAGAGCTCTTTCCTGGTAAGCAGAAAGAAAGAAGGTATAAACGATAAGCAAAATGTTGAATTAAAGTTGTTCATTGACAGGGCTATGCTAAGCCATGCAAGTACAGAAATAAATGCTCTTGGATTCAACTACTATTATTGTGTTAGATAAATGCAACAACGTAAAAATACTGCCAAGTTCAGATCAACAGGATAAAGGAGTGGATGGGGACTTTAATCACCACTGGTATGTACAAGACTTTAGTGGCATACTTCGGTTGCTAGTCTTGATAGGTTATGCCATTCACTGCTAAGGAAAATTTAGAGTCAGGGGAGCTAATGAATGTGGTAGTGTGCAGCTTGAGAACAAAAACTGCAGTCATAACAGATAGAGACTGTGATGACTGTAACTAAGTGAAGATGTGAGGAATAGGACACTGGGTGGTTTTAGGCTGGCTGGAGATGTATCTTTCAGTTAGGATTCGGTAAAAAGTCACAAGCTCGTATTTTCCATTTTGCTCTACAGGAGCTTTCCATAAACATGCCCACTAAACTGCACAACTTCTCTTACCACAAACATTTAAGTGCCCTTAGTAAAATAATGGGAAAAGTGTAAGGAATATATGTGAATTGTGCTCCCCAAGATATACATCATGTGTTGTCCAATATTAGAGCATGTGGTTTGCAACAAGCGAAAGGGTTTCATGAGTCTAAGCTACCATTTCTAAATACAATATGTATAATATCAGTAACCACAAAATAAGTATGTCAGACATTTAACACGCTTCTGTGCTACATCTCTTAATATAGTACAATATAATATTAAAAGTACAAAATGCAATTCACTGCAATTAAAGCAAGCAAAAAGAGTCCCAGATCAGTAAACATATATGCGGAGCTTTAGAAATTCTGCTTTTGATCCCAGATACAGTCAACATCCTTTATAATGCTTAACCACTTGATAACTGTAAAAGCACAACTAATTTTTTTTTGCGTATTAGGTAATCACTCAGTGAAGTCAGCAGTCTCATTAAAGGTAAGAACCACTTAACAGTAGGGCAAAATAATGCATGGTATTTATACTGTACATCTAATCTGACTCCTAAAACCTCCAGTAGTATACCGTGAAACACTGAACAAGTTCCTTATTCAAAAGACAGTGCCTTGGTTATCCCTGAAAAGTCAGACATAACGAGTCTTACCTGGTTACTAAAGAACAGGATAAAAGAAAAAAATGACTGTAAGAAGATAATGAGGGAACAGCCTACACAGCAAGAAAAGAGAATAATGCATTCAAAGAGATGACAGCCTGTCTACAACAATGTTAAAATGGTATGAGTATCAAAAGCAACGTCAGATAAAAAAATGGCCGAATGGAGAGCTGCTGGTGCAAATCTTTACTTGTTTTTAGAATAATCAAAATCACATTTCAGTATAACCAGAATCAATGATACAAAGTTTTTAGATCTGATTTTCCCAACAGTAGACGACGTTTGACTATCAAGCCCAAAGTCAGAGACAGTGACGAGGGAGAGCAGAACTCAGTGACTAATGCCAGCTCACCTATCTCAGGGAAAGAAGAATGAGCAAATGGTGCTAGCAAAGCACATCCTAGTGAAGACCAGAGTATTGCCTACTAAGATGGTATCTCTTTTGGTCAGGCAATGCACCAATGCTACCACAGGTGTGTGTAAAATCACACATATGGTACTTGTAAAGTCTGGCACTGGGTACACTGGCTTTGAAATGCAAAGGTGAAGAATCTAGAAGTATTAAAAACAATCATGGATCTCCTGTATTTACAAATGCTGTTGTCTCATTGTAAATCTAGAAATACCAGACTGGCCTGATCCTAAAAGGACAGAACCACTCAAAGTCATAAGTAGAACTCAGTAAGTTGGGTGCAGTCATCTGTAGGGTGATTCTGCACAACTACATTCATCATTCCCAGATAAATATACAAATATACACACACATATATAGATAGACAGATAGATAGATAGATAGATAGATAGATAGATAGATAGATATACTCTTTCATAAACATACATACATACACAGACACACATATCACTTTATAGCTGTTTTACTTTGTACGGCTAGTAAAATTTGAGGCCTAGTTATGTGGTATGTTGTAATGACATCAGACATTCTGAATGGCTTTCAACCAAAAACAGACACAGTTTCAAGTGACTGACCATAGAGCTTTGTCACTGGACCCTTCATTTATGTGAGTCCTGCCACTGAACTTCTCCTTTGTGGGAATTTCCCCATTGACATGTCCTTTACTTATCTGCCCTATGTTGTTATCACTCCAGCCCTCAGAGTACATGATATAGCCAGAAAAAGTACAGCATGCAATCTACTGAATGATATTTCATCTGACTATGTTTGAAAACAAGTCATTCTGTATCTATACATTAAATCATGCATAGCATGCAATGGCCTAGAGAAAAAGGTCCAACTCCACAAAGTAAAATATGCTCATAAATCTAATCAAATCAACACTGAGCTCAAAAAATGAAGGTAACCATGATTTACTATCATGTAGTTGAAGGAACTTTTACACAGTTTTGGGATGCACAAAATCAATGTACTATAAACAGGGAGCAAGGCCAGCTTTAGCTGAAATGGTGCCATAGGCAAAGGGCTCCATGGCACATACCCCCAACGGTTTACTTCTCTATGACCCCTGCACACTTCCCCCAGTAATCCCCTGATTCCCCATCCAGGCATCCCTACACCATCCATATTACTTTAAGTTTTCTCACATTTTTTCTTACATTTCAGCTTTTTTTTTCCTGGCACCCTTTCATCATGCCCTAACTGACTAGACCTCACTGTAAAATCTGTGAAGGAAATAACTGAATTAAGCTAGGGATCTGCAGGTCAATAGGCCTCAGACGCCATTGGCTTCTATATGTTCTGAGATGCAAGGTATAATATATTCTTAACTTATGGTTCTTAAACAGTACACTACATGTAGTAGTGATCTCAATGCACATTTCTGAAGTTTGAGAGGAAAATTAAAGAAATAATGACCATAATGTCCAGTCCAACACAAGTTATATTGTCCTTCTGGCCACAGTCACATATTTCAAGTTCTTTCCAATCTTTTTATTCCAATAATGGCCTAAACAAAAATAATGACTAAGGCAAGAAATTCAGTCTTAACTTTTCTTTTTCCTGAATCTTTTCAACAAATCCAAAATTTCCAAGCTTGAAATGTAATAACTATGGAATAAATAAACAAAATAAACCAGGCATCAAGGGACTGCTAGGTCAGAATAAGTCATGGGGTTATTGTTGCTCTGAGGTGCATTTCAGTAACTTATATCCAAACTTTTGATACGGTTACGGCCTACACAAAAAAAAAAAAAGCACGAGTAAGGAAAGCAATTGAGTCTTATTCTTCCTTTAAGGAAGAAAAAAATTGTATCTGATAAACTAGCGGCTCACAGTAAACTAAGAAGACAAATGCTTGTGAGGATACATAAATCATATCTAAAAATAATACATGTAGCCCTAACCCACCACAAAAAAGCTACCTTTTCTGTATCCCTGGGATGGCAGATTGGCATGAAGGCACACACGACTGCATTCATATATTCCAAGTAGCTGCTGCCAAACATATATACTGCATGCCTACTCAACCCTACCCCAAAAAGACAGCCACCTTCTGTGTACCACTCTAATGTCAGACTGGGATGAAACCAAAGAACAAATAGAATGCAGTAACATATTTATTGAATTGCTGTTAGACATATATAAACAGTATGCCTCTTCCTCTCTTCAAAAAGATAGCCACCTGTACCTGTATTAAAGTCTGATATTTGACTGTAATGTGAAAAAATATAATGACCGCAGTACTGTATTTCAACTTGTTTTCACAAACAATACACTGCCACAAGACAAGCTAGTAACTTATTTGTAAATCTATGAGGTTTGTAAGCAAAGTTAAATGCATGATGATGCTGTCCACAGCCTCCATACAAGTCATACTGATATCCTCTGAAGTTTGATCATGAGGGAAATTAAAGTAATGACCATACCTGCATTTGTCCCCTACACAAGCTAAAAAGATCTTCTGTACACACCTCTGAGCAGGGCCAGTTTAGATGAAGGGAGGTTCAAGACAGTGGCCACTATTAGCCTGTGTCAAAATTTATTTAAACAGGTCCCTTGGGTATGGTGTCTTCCAGGCCCCCAGAAGCTATGAGGGTCAAAAAATTCTATGATGCATTTTATGCCTTATTTTTGAAAGATAACAACTTGTCGACTTTGTTTTACTCAGAAAAGTTATGTATCTGGCCAGCAATATTGTGTGTCCACAGATAAAAACAGTGATAATATTTTTAAACACACACACACTCACACAAACAAAACACCCGCAGATACATACTGATAATATCACTGGCAAGTCAAGTGTACTACAAAATCCACAAACATACACACATATGCTACACACTTACCTAGAGGCAAACTGCAGGAAAGCCAGTTCACCAATGTCATGTCTTTGGTGGGTTTAAGAAAACCAGAGTAGATAGATAAACCCACAATGAGAATGGGATGGCATGTAGACTTCACACAGAAGAATCCACTACCAAGAATTCAACAAAAGTCATGCACTGTGAAAGGATGATGGTAGCACTCACTGCTCTGCTATGCCCATAATCAGTTGCTTTCACATACATCTAAATCCCCAAATCACCTGCTTATTGTGTGTAATGCTTATGCTTTTGATGGAAAGTGAAAGAAACAATGGTTCACATATCACTTTTAAATACACAGTAACCACCAACCCCCTCCTCCTACACACAGACATAAGCCATAACAATATTAGTTTTATATAATAGATTGTTTGACACTAATCTTGTCACTCCAGATCAATGGCTGTTTAACAATGATCAAACAAACTGGTCAGGCATATTTTTATTAACCAGAGGAGAAGCTGTGGATAGCAATTAATAAAGAGTTGAAAGATTTTATCTGGGAGGGGAAGATGGTAAGAGATGTGGGATAAGCTTATTCTTCCAATAGAACAGGGCAGATTGGGATTACTTGAGTTAAGGAGATATTTCAGAGCAACACAGCTAAGGCTCCTATACATAGCACAAGCAGAACTATAATTCAAAGTGGAAAGAGATGATGATGAAACAGGGGGGAAGCTCAAGTAACAGGGAGAGACTGGGATTTTGGGTGCAGACCTTTAAGGAGAACAACAATAATCATACAGAATATTATATTCATAAAGTAGTCTAAAGGTCTAATAACTAAGCTAACATGGGTATGGAGAAAGGAGATTCTACCAGTAGGGATGACTGCAATTAAGGATACACATAATTGGCAGGAGGGGGCAGGAATATATTGGAGACAACTGGCAAAGCAATCAAGGTATTGGGAGCAAATAACTAGAGAGGGAAATGTAATAGAAATGGAAGAAGCCAAGAGCTTATTTGGACTTAAGGCTAGAGATTGCCTTCCATATCAAGGATTGATACCAGAGGGAAAAAAAAGAGAGAAAGAAATGGGGGATCCTAAATGAAAGACCAGCACTGAGGTTTTAGAAGAATCTAGAACAGAAGTTGCTGTTAAGAAAGGAATAATTAGTAGAGCATATATAATATTGCATAACTATAGGAATCAATCAGAGGAGGTTAGGAAGGTTTGGGAAGAGAGATTAGATAAGGAATTCACAAAGATACAATAGGGGGATATATGTATGTCTCCAAAATATGCAACAAAATCTAGAAGATTTAGGATCTTTGCTTGGAAGTGTATACACAGGTATTTTATAACCCAAGCAGACTTCAAAGAATTTTCCCTCAGGTAGACAGCAAATGTTGGAGGTGTGATATGGAAGAAAGAGGTAAATGGGAACATTTTCTGGGAGTGTAATGAGTTGGCAGACTTTAAAGATTCCCTGCAGACTGCTCTGTCAGATGCTGGGTGAGCAGATTGGAGTAACTAGGGAAATTATTTTTTGAGCTATGATACAGAATCAGAATTGCCTAGACATAATAATTCATGCTGAGTCTAATTATGATGGCTGCCAAAAAAACTATGACTAGAAGATCAAGCTCAAAGTCTAAACTAACTTTTCTAGAAGTAGCTAAGATAGTAATGGAGATAAAACTGGAACTGGGAACTTTCTTTAGAAAAAGGTAGGAGCAAATTACATAGGAAAAATGGGAAATGTGGGATCAATACATGCATAGGAGGAATGAGGTTTAAAAGAAGGCAGTATTTGAATGAGCTATGTAATGGTTGACTAGCCATGACTGGATATGTTAAAGGTGATGTATAATGTTTCCAGCTACAGTTGTGACGGCATAGTTTGGAATATCTAACATTTGCAAATGAGATTGTGTCGCTATGTTTTATTTTCATTTATATAAACGTAACATTGCCTACGTCATACATGGCAATTTTAATAAAGATGTTTCTTGTTTAAAAAAAAACAATGATCCATCAGACAACTATAAAGGGAAGTCAGTTATAGACACAGATGACCATGACCATCGGTTACATCCAGTTTATTGACAATATACACCTTAGGTGTCAATGTCATTATTATTACTGTCATTGTCATTAAAGCATTCCATCTTACTTCACACAAATGCATATAGTCTGAAATGCAAATGTCTGATTCTATGTAATGACTGCTGCAACGATAGCAGGTACTGCCAGCCAGGTACTGCCAGCCATGCCAGGAGAAATAGGGCAGTAGATGTATGACTTGTGCCAGCACAGCTACCTGGAATTTTGTAAATAATTATAGTTATTTTTATATCAAACTGATTTATACAGATGCTTGTGCTGAAAATGTACGTGTGAGGTTTGCTTTTGTTGGTCCATCAATTTTCTTTTCAATATTTCCTGTCATCTGAACTCTGGGCTTTAATGTGAATATATATCCAGTATTTTCATCCTCATATTATTTATTATTAAATATATTTAAAATTTTACTGTGGTTGGTCCTTGTAGAAAGTATGTAACATTTGAGAGTACTTATATTTGTGACACTGTATGGGCCACTTCAAAAGGCCTAGCTGTCTTGGTCAACTACTACCATTTGTATTAGTATTAATATCACACAGTATAATTGGACACCCCTTGTTAAGGGCCTTAGAGTAGCTGATTGAGGAATTTCTAGTGGCAGTGATAACTACCTTATACTCTGGGCAGAAGGGGACACAGCAGGTAAATCTGTGCCAGCCATTCCCAGGCGAGTGTGGGGATACCAAGCACTGGGCTTACAGAGAGGGTGCTGGAGGTCTTGGTTTGGGCACTCAGCTGAGGGCCTTAACTTACAGCTGTACCAATGGGGAGTCTTACTGGGGACCTGGAGGGAACTGGCTATAGAGGAATACAGACCCTGGACTGACTGTGTTCCCTAAGTGCTCTTAAGGGAAACTGTGCTTTATTCAGAGAGATCTGCATCTAGAAATACTGAGTGTATCCATTTGTATTCCAAGTGCACAGCCTTCCCCAGTGTCAGTGGTGAGGATTCATGCTCCTGGATTACTGGCCTGGTGTGGGGACATCCCATATTGGTTGGCAGTGGTGGGACAATCACTTGTCACATACTAGTGAGCAGTGGTGAGATATTAATTGAACTCCTGTAGCCTGTAAGCAGTTGTCACTAAAAAGGTATACTCTAAAGCAGCCACAAAGTAGAAATTCAGGGTTTCATATCACAATAGTTTTATTTATTTACTTTTTGTTAGCTTAGCTAGTCAGGGAAAACAGGAAAAGATGTCAGCAAAGGATTATGGCAAGCTGACAAGGAACCAGTTGGCTGAGATGTGCCAAGCCAAAGGACTGGTGCATGCCAACCTGACTAAAGGGGAAATAATTGCAGCATTAATCATAGCTGCAGCACAGACCAGCAACCAGGAAGACAACCAGTCTGGCACTGGGGATGTACAGCTCTCAGAAACAGGACAGTTCAACTTTTCCTCAGAGGACTTAAAAATCCATCTGGAGTTAGAGACATGAACTGGAGGCCAAACATTCGAAACTAGAATCAGAGAGACTGCAGCATTTGGAGGCCAAAGAAAGGGAGAAGCAGAGTCAACATGAGAGGAAGATGCTGACTCTTCACCAGGGTCATGGAGGTAACAGGGGAGGGAATAACCAAACCCCAGAAGCAATAAAGGTCAGTAAATGTCTGCCACAATTTAGAGAGGGTGATAATTTTGATACCTTTTCAAATATATGAATAAAGCTATGTAAACAGTTTAATGTTAACCAAGGGCTCTCAGTACAGTGCCTCACCACCTTACTCTATGGTAAAGCTGTAACTGCTGTTTCTAAATTGCCTAATACTGATTGCTTAAACTATGGTACTGCTAAAAATGTTTATTGGAATGTTTTAAGTTAATATCTGAAGCTTACAGAAAAATGTTTCATGAGCATAGATGCAAGGCAGATAAAAGTGTATGTGATTATATTGCTGAACTAAGCACTTATTTTCATAGGTGGGAGAGTGGGTGTCAGGTCATCACTTTTCAAGGGCTGGTAGACCTTTTGGTGAGGGAACAAGCCATTAGCACTTTGCCTGAGGACATGAGAATCTGGTTGGCAGATAGGGAATGCAACTCTGCAGATGAACTGGGGCAAAAAGTGGGTCTCTACTTAGCACAGAAAAGGGATACCCAGTGCTGCACATGGATAAGAGGGAACCCATGGTGGGCAGCCTAAAACACACAAACAGCATCTGCCAGTAACAGGGGAAGCCAGTAGTTCAGGTACACAGCCATGGTCAAGGATTAATTGTTTTAAATGTAACCAGTGGGGCCACGTAGCATATAGATGTCCAAAGAGGCAAGGTTGGGAACAAAATGTGGGGAGCCAGCAAATGGGAACAGAATGCCAGTGGTAAGTTGTCTGGAGACAACAGGGGTACCAAACTACCACAAGAAGTTATATTCTATCTTACTTGATGGAAAACAGGCCATTGCTAAGAGAGAGACAGCCTCTGACATAACAATTGTGAAGCCTGCAACGGTTAAAGAGGAACACTACTTGCTTGGGAAGTCCACTCCAGTCAGAGCCTCAGGAGGGATCACATTCCAAACCCCTTGGCCAGGGTTCACATGACTGGGAAGATGGAAAAGGAATTAAGCAAGTAGGTGTGTTTGAGGATATCCCTGCAGATGTCTTGATAGGGAATGATTCTGATAATGCAGTACCTTGTGTGCATGCAGTGGCATGCAGTCAGGCTTTGAGACAGGCATGTGGGTCTGGTAGCGTGGGGCAGACCCACACAGACCACATCTCTGAAGCCAGGACTGGTGATGTTTCTAATTCAGGGAGGGAGCTACGCTGTACCGGTGAGCCTGAAGATGAGCCATGGCTGCTGGTAGGTACTGATGTTCCCTTGGACAGGGTGACTGTAAGGGCAGAGGCGAGTAGTAGTTCCCAGACTGATAGTGAACCACTGCTGTCATAAGATACCAGACTTCCTGTTGAAGGGGAGCTGGGAAAAGTCGCAAAGATAGAGCTGGGACAGGCTCAGCTCTCAGACCCTACATTACAAGGCCTGAGAGAGATAGCTAGGGAGGCACATGATTCTCAAGGAAAAGGGGAGTCTTTATACTGTAAGAAAGGGTTGCTGTATAGACAGTCAACCCCTGAGGGAGGGCTAGAAGGTGAGGTAGTACAGCAGTTGATAATGCCCAGAGCCTACCATCTGGCACTTCCAGCCATAGCCCATGACATTTTCTTTGCAGGTCATATGGGCATAAAGTGTACCAAGAGACATATTGTGCAGAATTTTTATTGCCTGGGACTGCCAGGGATTTAAAAGGGTACTGCAGGACCTGTCAGCAATGCCGAAAAAGTAGTCAAGACAGGAGACAAGTTCAAAGCTCCTTCGATGCATTTGCCTGTGATTGAGGAGCCATTTCCAAGGGTAACTATGGATATTGTGGGGCCTCTGAGTACCACACATTCCACAGGGAATATTTATATCCTAGTGGTAGTAGATTATGCTACTAGATACCCTGAGGTGGTGCCTCTGTCCTACATCGAGGCAAAGATGGTGGCAAATGCTTTGTTAGAGATGTTCAGCAGGGTAGGTTTCCCAAGAGAAATATTGACTGACAGAGGTACCAGTTTCATGTCAGACCTGTTGGCTTGTCTGTGGGAGCACTGTGAGGTGAAGCACGTAAAGACAAACCCCTACCATTCCTAGACTCATGGTCTTGTGGAGAGGTTAAACTCTACACTAAAGATCATGCAACAGGCATTTGCATACCAGTTTAAGAGAGAGTGGGACAAATACTTTTTCCCATCTGCTGTTTGCTTACAGAGGGGTACCCCAGGAATTCACTGTTTTTCACCCTTTTTTATTGCTGTATAGGCATAGGGTAAGGGGACCTCTAGATTTGATTTCTGATGAGTGGGAGGGTGAGTATGAATCACACAAGCAGTCTGTTGTGCCATATGTCCTAAATCTCAGGACAAGGCTGAGAGAGCTCATGGGCTTGACCCAGGAAAACATGGCATGAGTGCAACTGCAGAAAATGGTCTGGTATGGCAGGAATGCTTGAGCCAGAGAGTATGCTGTCAGACAGCAGGTGATGGTGCTCATCCCTGTCAGACGCAATAAGCTGCAGGCAGCTTGGGAGGGGCCCTTCAAAGTGGTAAAGAAGGTCAGTGATGTTAACTACATGGTAGAACTACGAGGCAGCAGGCAAGGGCACAAATTGTACCATGTTAAAATGATGAAGCCTTACCAAGACAGGGAAGCTCTTATGCTAAGTTTTTGCAGTAGGAGGCAGGAGTTATCTGAGGGGGATCTATAGTTAGAGCAAGCCATCCAGAAAATGCCAAGTTATTAAAGTGGAGCTTAGGATTGCAGGCATATGACATGACAGTACAGCACTGTAGTGAAGTCAGCAATACCAAGGCAGATGGAATCTCAAGATAAGGAATGGGGTAACATATTCCCAGATAGGCTTATTCCTCTCAAGCCATGTTTCTCAATGGTCACTTGAAACACAAGCGTGAGTCTTCAAAGGGGGAGAGGTGTGACGATAGGTACTACCAGCCATGCCAGGTGAAGTAGGGCAGTGGATGTATGACTTGTGCAGCACAGCTAACTGGAATGTTGTAAATGATTACATGTCATTTTATATCAAACTGATTTGTACAGATGCTTGTGAGGTTTGCTTTTGTTAAAATGTATCAACAGTGCACCCTGCTAGAATGAAGAGAAATGTACATGTACTACTGTAACTGAATTAAATGTATGTGTTTTAATGGAGGATACTGGGACAGCATAGGTTAACCAGCCAACTTACTTTAAGAAAAATAAGGGAAATGTAAATTAGCTGTAAAACCATTAAAATGGCAACCCACAGTGCTGAATATGACTGGAGACAGTGGGTCTGGAAGAAGCCTTTGTTCATTAGCTCAGTAAAAAGAAGGGAAGCACCAGGCACTGCCATAAACATTTAGATGTGCATTGTAGCTGTCTATGCTTAATTCCTGTCTCAGTTTCAAAGGGGGTTACTGTGAGAACCTAGAGTAAGGTGACCAGATGAGGTCATTCTGCAAACCATCTTAGATATTATATTTTACAGGGAGTAATCTCCAAGTATGGAGTATTCTGTTTTGGGGAACCTAACTAGAAAGACTGCTCACATATTTCATTGTGCCTTGCTCTATCAAGTAAGTTATTAGGGAATAGCAATTCTCCTTGATTCAGTGAGGAATATAGTGAAGCTTAGTTTAGATATTGTTTTTCTTTATTTGTCTGACTCTGTCCAGCACTGATCTTTTCAATACTTCCTATGATCTGAACTCTGTTGAATACTGTGAATATATATTCAGTATTTTCATACTCTTTTATTATTTACTATTACTTATATTTAAAACTTTCACTGTGGCTGGTCCTTTTAGAAAGTATTTAACATTTGCAATTGCTTATATTTATCTGGTGACACTGTGTGGGCCACTCCAGAAGGCCTACCCATCTTCGTCAGCTATTAACATTTGTATTAGTATTAATATTACACAGTATAATTGGACACCCCTTGTTAAGGGCTTTAGAGTAGCTGACTGTGGAGTGTCTGGTAGCAGTAATAACTACCTTATGCTCTGTGCCAGCCTCTCCCAGGTGTGTGTGTGTGTGTGTGTGTGTGTGTGTGTGTGTGTGTGTGTGTGTGTGTGTGTGTGTGTGTGTGTGTGTGTGTGAGCTACTTGGAGCAGGGACACCAAGCACTGGGCTTACAGACAAGGTACTGGACGTCTTGGCTTGGACACTTGACTGAGGGTCTAACCCTACAGCTGTACCCATGGGGAGTCTCATTGGGGACCTATAAGGAGGCAAATATAGAGGAATCCAGACCGCAGCCTGAGTGTTTTCTCTGTGTACACTTAAGGGAAATTGTGCTTGTTACAGAGGTCTTCACCTGGAAATAGTGAATGTATTAATTTGTATTCCAAGTGCACATCTCTCTCTCCAGTGTCAGTGGTGAAGATTCAGGCTCCTTGATTATTGGCCCAGGGAAAGCTCATCACAATTCATTGGCAGTGGTGGGACCATCACTTGTCACATACTGGTTGGCAGTGGTGAGATCATCACGCATCATAGCTGCAACTTTCAAAAAATTGAAATTTTATGAGAAGCAAACGAAAAATATAGGACAAATTCAGAGACATTTTGTGAAATCAAGGACAGCTGACAAGAACTTATTTTCCCTCGAAAATCTCTCCACTGCCCATATCTGGTTGGCTGCTAGGAAAAAGTCTTACTTCGTGCTCCCATCAATCCACAAAGACTAATCATTTCTCTAACCCTGAAAATTTGCAAATGTACTACTTGCCATTCCACAAGTCAGGAAGATCATGTTAAAGCAAGGAGTGGAAAGGTCTGCAAATCCTGGGGACAAGTATGCAGCACCTCTCTTCCATATAGCTCTGTAGATGTGGACAAAAGACACCTTGCTAATTTTGTATGTATTTTTAAATTAGGAAGGGGTGAAATACTGCTGCCATGTTTCTTTACTTTACAGAGAGGCACTCGAGTGGCAAACTAGATAGTTGCCTAGTTTGTGTACAAGTAATGCAGGCTATGCCTGTGAAATACCAGTTTGTTTTAACTTTAGAATTTCATTGACCTGTAAGCTGTTACTCCCACCTGTGATCTACTTTTTCATTAGTAGAATTTAAACAAAATGGCTTTCAAAGGCTGTTCAGTGCCTAATTGTTCAGAGTTACCTTGTTAGCCGAGAGGCAGTCACAACTATACAGAATGTGGGAGATTTGGGGGTTCAAGTCCAAAACCAGGGTCAGTAGTATTTCCTTTCCATTATTCATAAATAACGTCATATATAAGCTTGTGTGTGTGTGTGTGTGTGTGTGTGTGTGTGTGTGTGTGTGTGTGTGTGTGTGAGTGTGATCTATGCTTAAAACAGTATACTAAGGGTTTCCTAACTGAAATAAAAAAGGCTTTTAAGAAACACTTGACTTAATTCTTCAGGGGTTCCTGGTTAGTCCAGAATCAGTGACAACTTTAAAATAATGCTGGAGGCATGAATTCCGAGTCTCAGACAAGGAACAATATTCTTCTTTCCACGATTCACAAAAATGTACCACATAAGTTTTCTAGTGCATTTGGGTGTGTAAGTTCGAACTTAACTAATAAAGTTGTAGTCTTCTCTTTCATAGGAGCACAATAACTTTCAGCCATTTGGGATAGAATCTTATTTCTGGTGTAGGCAGCAGTATATGAGTCAATGAAGATCGTGTTAATGTTGTGTTCTTCATCTGCAAACCGCTGGAGTCTTTCATCATGCTAAAAAATTAACTGCACACAAAGGATTCTGACACCAAATGATGAATGTTCTAGAAGAATACCTTGTTTCACGTTGTGCTTTGATTAATATATAATTTGACTTGCACTGCAATAAGAAGCCATTGGGGAAATGATGGCAACTTACACACTTTTAGTGAATATGCAGTAACTTGAAATGAATGGGTTCACACGTAATCTCTAGATATAGTAGATATAGACCAAAGCAGGGTACAGTCGACAGAAAAATATTGCATTTCTATAAGATAAACAAATAGCAAAATTACAACAAGCAACACTTAAAAGATGTCAACTCAAATGTATGTGGAAGAAGCTAACGAAACAGCAATAAACTTATTTCAATCAAAAACTAATGCAAAACTAACAGGTTAAGCAGCTGCTAAACAGATCAAGAAAAAAGCATACTGAAATGACACTAACATTAATGAGCATAGTAAATGGCCAAAGAACACTCAGGTTCTAACAATAACAAAACAAGTTAACTAGATTGTCATGATAGTAAATGTACTCATGGAAGTAGCATATAACAAGCAACTGTATACTGGAGTGAACATAGAAACTGCAAGTGATGTCTACTCATGTAACATAGGCTCTCAGAAGTTTTGGAAAATGAACTGGCAAAACTAATGCCTGGTATTAGAACCAATTGACACATCAAACTTTGTGAGTTTTCTATCCCATTCCAAAACATTACATTTTCCCATACCTGCAATAAAATAATACGGCTAGAAATTAAATGAAAATAAAAAATGGCAGAGGTCCATTAGATGAACTTGGACTGGGTGACTCCTGCAGCCAGTGTTTTACTGTATGTAATATGGCGAGTTTACTTAACTTCATCTGCTATCAAACATTCAGTCCTCAGATCAAGTAAGACATAGGACATAGAACGTGCTAGACAGAGTCCTCTCCCCCAGACTGGCAGGTGGTCCTAATGAAACATGCTAACAAGGCACCACGGTAAGGCTTGGATTAGTGATTATGACCAGTTCATGTTTTATAAAAATAAAGAAGCGAAGACAGTTATCAAAAGAAGAATTACATAAAAAGCTACTAAAGTGGCTGCTACGTGTATAAAATAAGCACTTTAATGACCAAGCAAGGATTTATCATAATTTTCAAGACAAACACCATTTAGTCAGGAAGCCACTTAGAATGCCACTGTTAAGTAAGCCGCCTGCCTTCTCTGTCTCTGGCAAAGGATACAAACAACTGAATAATTTCCCTAAGTTCTTTATTCCTATCAACATTATACCTGAGCAGAAGAGTTGGCCTCAAAGGACTTCATGTCCTAATGACATACCAAATAATTTGAAGAAATTGACAAGGCGCAGAATTCCAATACAAAAATGGGGTTTCCATAATGAATATGAAGTGGTCAGCTTAAAGGGAGGAAACATCAGTTCTTAAACAAAGCATAAAACATAAAGCAAACATCTCTAATTGTAAGAGGATGCCCTAAGGGAATGCAAAGTAAAATGATTACTCATTAAAAGGCTTAGCAACATTTAGAAAACCTAAGGAAGGAAACTGTGTCCATAATGAAAGTTGGAATCCACTGCAAAATATACATGGTTTTATGCATTTAAAATGTAATTTTAGTATTTTTGATAAAAATGTGAAATAGTGACAATGTTAAAGATTGGATTATGCTTTAGAATGCATGTTGTATACTTTATGCCATACTCCCCATTTCAATAATTATGAATAGAA
This sequence comes from Protopterus annectens, assembly GCF_019279795.1. NCBI lineage: Eukaryota > Metazoa > Chordata > Ceratodontiformes > Protopteridae > Protopterus > Protopterus annectens. The sequence goes on from NC_056747.1 coordinate 560,620,673, forward strand.
AAGATGGATCAGCTCTGCTCTTTTCGGTGTGTCACTTAAGCCATAATCAGCACAGACAGATGGGACCTTTACTTTAACATTTCCTCTGAGTAATGAGATCTTAGGAGTGCAGCAACCTAATTTATCAAATCAGTGTCAGTACAAAAAGCTGAATCAAACAACTGGTGGGGGAAAATAATCCCCAGCCCTCTGACCTTCTAACCATCTAAAATCAAAGTACAACCTACTGAGCTATGCCCTTAAGAATTCAGTTGCCCAGAAAGATGAGGTCAAGATTGGCTGCACAATTCTCCAACACAATGATATGGAGATTAATCTTGGGGCTGGGGGCAGAAGCCCTAGGTTGTGTAGATGTCTAAATGGCTCCCTAGCTGAAACACAATGAGTTCATGGATTGGGGATCCAGAAAGAGTTTATCTTCAATGCCAAAAGGTTGGAGGGCTAAAGACACCATGATAGATAATTCTTGCAGGCCCACAAAAACTCAGACTTGAATATCATAGAATCCTGTTCCTGTTTGCCACAGTAATGGCTCATATGCAGCCTTGAAAAGGGAAGTGCATGAATGAAACCCATTATGAGCTTCAAAGCACTTAGACAAACAAGCTGAAACTAGAACAGAGGTGATCAGAGCAATGAGAGCCTTCTGCTCAAGAAGGACACATGCCTAACAAGTCTTGGTATTTGAGAAACAAGCAACAAAAGCCAAAAGCTGTATTAGTGTCAGCCAAAATTTTGCAAAACTGACAGTGATCCCCAGGAAGTGAAAGTGTTAAGGTGAAGAATCATTGTGCCTTAGACCCTTTCAGTTCGCAGTCACCAGAAAACAAATATCCAGGTATGGAACCATCTTGGTTCCCTGCCACTTTCACCACTACCATGCACTTAGTAAATACCCTATGTGGTGGTATGAGGAACAAGGAGTGATAACTTCTACGCAGAAATGTAGGAACCTTTTCAAATGCCTACTGATACTGACATACAGACAGGCATCTTGAAGATCCAAGTCATTTTTTCCCCCTGAAGCATGAACATTGTGGAAGCACTCCTTGGGACAGATACAGTGAGGTCACTTAAGTCTAAAGTGGCTCTGATGTTAACTGTTCTTTGGAAAAAAAAAAAAAGGCAAAAATAAACTTTATGTCTCACTGGACTGGAAGGTTATCTGGACAGCTTCTAGGCTTGTTTCTGGCCAGAAAAAACTTTCAGCAAGGGGAGATAAAAGGGGAACATGAGTTAAACCAAAACTCTCTTTGATAGCCTTTAGATATCAGATCTGTTTCCACACATTTATGGTGATTGTGTACAATGTTGATGCAGTGCACCAACAGAATCATTTCTGTTTTGAAAATCTACAACCGAGTTCCCTACACTCACCAATGAAATACTTGTACAATTGTTTTTAAACGCTGTCTGTTGGTTGATAATAATAAAAGAGTTTGAATGATCTATGTGTGCTCTTACACAGACACCGTTGGTGTGGAGAGGTCAAGAGAGGTCACGTGACCATGTGCTTTATAATAAAGGAGGAAGCGGGGGTTGTTCCCCTCTTCTGTTTTTAACCAGATTGATTGCCTTCACATGTGCTTATTTTTCCTCTGTAATGTATGTCTAACCCAAATTTCTTACCCTTAAGATGATACCGCCAACAGGTTATGGGCCCAGGAAGGAAGTAGGAAGCCAATGGCATAGACTATGTTTCAACGGAGATGAGAAGAATTAAGAGTTGTGGAAGACAAAGTTTCTGGGACACCTGCGCTTCCTAGGGCTGAAAGACGTCATTTTGCGAAATGTGCAGCAGGACGCAGAGGACGACAAGAATGAGGAGGAAGGCAATGACGATGTTGAGAAAAATGAGGAAGCATATGCAGAATTAATACAGTTCTTAGATGACACAAGTTTGTCCCTCACCATGAGAGAAGCCGCAGATGACAGTAGAGAAGTGCTTCAGAACCTGAGAGACCATTATGCCAGGAAAGGGAAGCCATGGGTAATTAGCCTCTACACTGTATTAACAAGCCTCCAGAAGGCCACCAGTGAAAGTGTTACAGACTATATTATTAGGGCTAAGAAGGACATTATGGCACTTAGAAATGCTGAGGAGAAGCTCAGTGATGGATTACTAATTGCGATGATTCTGAAAGGGTTGCCTGAAACTTTTAAAGCATTTGCAGTCCACATCAAGCAAGATGATAAGTTGAGCTTTGGTGAGTTCAAAACAAGGTTAAGAAGCTATGAACATACCGAGAAATTTAATGCCAATGTAAGTAATGATAATGTGATAAAAGCAAGTGGCCTTGGGGAAAGAGTAAAAGCAGGGATTATATGCTACAGCTGTGGCCAAAAGGGACACAAGGCACGAGAATGCCGGAGAGAATATAAAGACCAGAGACAGTGGTGTAGTTTGTGTAAAAACTCTAGCCACAGGGACAGTAACTGTAGACAAAAGAAGAAAGACAATGTGAAACAAGCAACTGATGCGGATGATCACACATTTGTCTTCAGAATAAATGAGCATCAAATTTGTGAATTAAAACAGAAGGGATTAATGGCGGACACTGGCACCACGTCACACATAATTAACAACCTGAAAAAGTTTAAATACTTTTATGCAACTTTCCAACTGGATGAACACGTTGTGGAATTAGCTGATGGAACGAGAACCTGTGGGGTTCCACAGAAGAGAGGTAATGCAGAGGTATGGCTGCTAAACACAGAGGGACATAAAGTAAAGGTGATGATAACTCGGGCGCTGTATATCCCGACATATCCACAAAGCATTTTTTCTGTAAAGGCAGCAACATCCAAAGGGACCTCAATCAACTTTAAACAAGGCCGGGACCAGCTCATCTACAAAAACGGCACCAGGTTTGACATACTTGAGTGTGATAGACTCTATTATTTAGACACATATGATGAAGAAAACGATAGTGATGATGATGCATCTCAGAGCTGTTATGACATTCAAACATGGCATAAAATGTTGGGTCACTGTAATTTCGAAGATGTGTCAAAATTAGAAAAAGTAAAAGGAATGAAAATTAAAGGTAAAGTTGAAAAACCTAACCTAGATTGTAAAACCTGTATGCAAGGGAAATCTGTACAGAGTAGAAACAGAGAACCAGATGCAACAGCAAAAGTTGTGTTTGAACTAGTCCATATGGATTTGGCAGGCCCAATTGAGCCAGTAGCAAAAGATGGCTTTAAGTACACTTTAGCATTTACTGATGACTACTCGGGTGTAATATTTGTCTACTTTCTGAAAGACAAGAGTGATACATTGAAGACGACTGAAAGGTTTATTGCAGATTCAGCCCCTTATGGGAAGGTAAATTGTATCAGATCACATAATGGCACTAAGCTCATGTCGAAAGACTTTGTCACTATTGAGTAAAAATGTTATAAGACATGAAACGTCCGCACCTTATTCGCTCCATCAGAATGGGACAGCGGAGAGAAATTGGAGAACACTGTTCGAAATGGCAAGGTGTATGTTGACAGAGAGTGACTTACCCAAAGAGTTGTGGAGATATGCAGTAATGACTGCTGCTTTTATTCACAACAGATGTTATACCAGGCGTGTGGGGCAGACCCCATTCTTCATGCTAACAGGGAAGAAACCTGATCTTTCAAGGTTGAGAGAATTTGGATCAGTGTGCTATGCATACAGACAAGATAAAAAGAAGTTAGACCCAAGATGTGATCTTTGTCGGATATGATAAAAAACAGCCCATCATATCTAGTCTATTATCCTGACACAGGAAGGGTCCTTAGACACAGGCTAGTCAAGTTCTTTACTAAGAATGTAGCTGAATGCCAGATTCAGACAGACCCAGAAGTGATGGATGAAGATCTTAATACCAGAAGAAGTGTGCATGTTAAGTCAGAATCAAAAGTTGATAGTCAAATCACAAAAGAAATACAAGTGAATCACACTGAATCTATAATGGATGAAGGTGACACAAAAATAAAGCAAGAAGAGGAAAGGCAGGATACACACTACTCTAAGAGAGAGAGAAAACCACCTGCATACTTGAAGGACTATGAGTGTAAAGTTGAAAATGACAATTATGTGACAGTTAATGTTGACTATTGTTACCGATTACTATGCAACACACCGCAGAGCTTTAAGGAAGCCATGACTTCGTCTAACTCAGAAAAGTGGATCAAAGTCATGAAGGAGGAACTTAAGTCTTTAAAAGAAAACAACACATTTACACTCACCACACTACCGGAAGATAAAAATGCAGTGGGGAGTAGATGGGTTTTCACTATAAAAGACAATGCAGATAATACTGAGACTTACAAAGCTAGATATGTAGCTAAAGGCTACAGTCAAGTCACTGGTATACATTATAATGAAACATTTGCACCAACTGCAAGTATGACACCTGTACGAAGTGTAATGCAGATGGCAGCTCAGTACGATTTAGAATTGCACCAGATGGATGTACAAATGGCCTATTTACATGCTCCTATAGACTGTGAGGTGTATATGGAGCAACCTGAAGGTTTTGAAAAGAAATCAAATGTTGTTTTTCTTTTGGCTTTTCCCGGTTAGGGGTCACCACAGAGGAACTCTGGTCCACTAATGATTGGCAGTCAATTTTTATGGTGTCGAGTATGCCATCCTGATGCCCAACCTTCAACGAAGGCACCCCCATTCACGCATGTCTTTTGAATGCCACTCGACCGCGGGGAGGACATGCAGCCTCCACACAGAAGGCACTCCAGCCAAGAATCGAACAGGAGAACCTCTTGCTGTGAGGCGACAATGCTACCGCTGCACCACCGCAGCTTAATTTTGAAAAGAAATCAAATAATGATGAAAAATTGGCTTGTAAACTGAATAAGTCATTATATGGATTGAAACAATCAGGGCATAACTGGAATAAAATGTTGCACAGTTATCTTTGTGAAAATAGTTTTATCCAAAACCCCGCAGACCATTTTGTATACACTAGACAAGCTGAAAATGAGAAAACAGTCCTAATTATATGGGTTGATGATCTCATTATAGCAGCTAGTGACAATGAATCACTAAACGATGTAAAGGAAATGCTCAAAGCTAAATTTAAAATGAAAGATTTGGGAAAGCTAAGACATTTTTTAGGCATGGACTTTACCCAGAACAGTGGTGAAGTAAAGATGAACCAAAAGAGGTATATCATGAAAATTCTTGAGACATTTGGTATGTCTAATTGTAAAGTAAAAAGTACCCCTTCCGAACAAAAAACAAACTTTGAATGTGACAATAAATCTACAGATCCAAGAAAGTATCGTGAACTTGTGGGTAGTTTGATATATATTATGACAAGCACAAGACCTGTTCTTAGCTGGATTGTAAGTAAACTTTCACAATATTTGTCACAACCGAGTGAATCTCATTTAACGCCAGCCAGACGTGTTAAGATATTTAAAAGGTACATTGGACAGAGAGCTGTGTTATAAGAAAAGTGAAGGGAAACTTCAGCTTGTAGCATACAGTGATGCAGATTGGGCAACAGATCAAACCAATAGATGTAGTACAACAGGTTATTGCTTTAGCCTCAATAAAGATGGGCCTATTATTTCATGGAAATCAAAGAAATAACAAACGGTAGCTTTATCTACATGTGAGGCAGAGTACATGGCATTAGCAGCGACAACACAGGAGAGTCTGTACCTTGTGCAGCTGTTGAGTGGAATGGATGGAGAGTGCAAGTATGTGCCAGTAACAATATTTGAGGACAATCAAGGAGCAATCGCTTTGTCAAAGAATCCAGTAAGCCAACAGAGATGTAAACATGTTGACCTTAAGTATCATTTTGTCAGGTCAGCACTTAATGATGACAAAATAAGCATTGAATATTGCCCGACAATGGACATGGTTGCAGATATCTTTACTAAACCTACTACGAAATTGAAGATTGAAAAGTTTATGTATTACGTATTTGGAATATGAAGGAAATGTTATCCAAAAATATGTTCTTAAAATGTATTTGTATACAGCGTAACAGCAAGTGGGGGTGTTGGCTGATAATAATAAAAGACAGTGAATGATTGTATGTGTGCTCTTACACTGATGTCGTTGGTGTGGAGAGGTCAAGAGAGGTCACATGACCATAGGTTGGTACTAGGCTATCGGCCCTAGGGCCAATACAAGCCTAGCCATAACAATTCCCTGGCTATTTCTTTCCACACTATTTACTTCCCTGGACCCCTGTCTAGCAGGGCGACTGATGCGATCTCCGGGGTGAATTTCCTTTCTCCCATCCAATCATCAAGGTTCCTTTTGAAGAGGGCCAAAGAGGCACTCTGCTTGACATGTATGGGCTGTCTATTCCAGAGTCTGGGGAGTCTCTGGGTCAGGAAACTATCCCTCCAGCATGTTTTGTTTACTGTGATGACAAGATTTATAATAAAGGAGGAAGCGAGGGTTGTTCCCCTCTTTCGTTTTTAACCAGATTGCTTGCCTTCACGTGTGTTGATTTTTTCCTCTGTAATGTATGTCTAACCTGACTTTCTTACCCTTAAGATGATACCGCCAACACTGTCACTGCTTACATCCTTAAAAATGAAAATTTAATATGTTGTAAGCATGTTAACAAATATATTCACCAATGGCTAGAATGTAATTTTATTCAAACTGCTTTATAGACATATATCCCACAATCCCATCTAAAAAGGGGGCTAACTCAAAGATATAATATATACTCGGTCAACGAGTAAGGAAGGGAAGAAGGAAGGCAGGCGCTAACGTTATGTTAGAGCAGATAATTGTTACTAGAACTGTCTATCACGCTATGTCCAAACACAGTGTACTAACAATTTGGAAGTAAATATTAATCCATATTTTGCCTCTAAATATAAAAATAAATGATGAATTTTTTTTTTAGTGAGTAAACACTCTTCTAGTGAGTCAATCATTGCAATAGAAGACTGATTAAAGTGTCTGGCTTCTACTGAGAAACTAAAGGTGTGGGTCTGGAGATGCAGTATTAAATTGGGAACATTGGTTGGAACACAAATCTTATTAAAAACAATTATTTTGTAAAGTAAGTATAATTAATCTTGTTCACATCTGAGATGTGCCTGCAGATGGTACAGCAAGCGAAAGAATGAGCATGCTCATAGTAGACTTAGTTCCCTGTGACCATCTTTATCCTGTTGCCTTGGGGAGCTGCAATAACAACTTTAAGACAGAAGAGTAGGTGTTAACATTCACTGTTCTCCTAATACATATCACCCTAGTACCAATCCTAAATTGTGTTTATAATTTATTCTACAGCTTTCTGTGTAGAACAGCATCATATGTCTTGTTCAAGCCTAAAAAGCCTAAATAGACTCCCTATGCTGTGGAATAAAATCCCGGTATATGTGAGGCAGAGCACCTCGCTGGCCTTGTTCAAGAGAAATCTTGACCAATGGATGGGAGATCGCAGATATACCCCAGGGATTACCTCAGTGTCACTGCTCAACAGAGGCACAGCAAAATAATGGGTATAGTTCCCCATACTAAAGGGGTGGCGTAAGCCACAAAACTATGGGCTAGGCTTGTAAATGCCCTCGGGCAGATAGCCTAGTATGAACCTATGAACCTATGAACCTATGATAACAGTCCCTTTCATATCTAATATCCTTGTTACCCAATTAAGGATCTCTATTACATATTTTAGCAAAAAATGTGCTTCATTGTACTTCAGATATATACATCACCACCTCAGGTTTTTTTTTTTTTTTTTTTTTTGCTTTCAAGGGGTGTCGGCCTTATTTTATTTACCTGACATGAATTTCACATTGTTAATCCCTGTTATTTTAGAACAACTTCCAGATGTTCTTAAAGTCTGTTCTTCAAAAATGATTACAGGATTAAGATAAAATGGCGCTTTTATAGTTTTCAGCTTCTGGATTGTTCCCATTTAAATAAAGGGAATCATATCTGCCCTATTTCAATCTTCAACAATCTTACCCACCTCCCATGATTTCATAAAATAGTTACAGTTCTAAAATCTGAAACTTGGAAGTGAGAGTTCCAGTAAAGCAAGACTAAATGTGTGAAAATGGGGCCTTCATATATACCTCATCCAAGATCACTGTGTCTCAAGGTATTTATTCCCTTTTCTACAAAGTATTGTAATCTTAGAGTTAGTATATGTAAACTATGAGGGTGGGGGGGGGTCAGTCTCTAATACTGGGTGTAAGGGGGCTTGCACCCCAGTAAAAACAAGTCTAACACAGAAAAGCAAGTATTGGCATTCACTGCTCTACTGTAGTTTTTCAGTTTTTCCTTTTTATTTTTTTTTTAATTCTGTGACTCAGAAATACCGATCTCAGAATAAGATTACCACAGCAGCAGCACCTTAATTCTTAACACCTTCATCTACAGATTTCTTAACCTAGATCACTGCACCGCCTTCAAATCCTCCTTCTCAACAAAGCTTTTTCATAGCCACCCTTCAGTCAACGAGTCAGTTCACTAGTACACAAAAAGTATAAACTACTCCAACTTACAGCCATAGAGCTTTCTTCTTCATTGCTAAAACAAGTGAAAATGTCATGTGTCATACAATCCACATTCTTTTAAATTTATTTTTTAAATGTTGTTATTGATCTACAGAGGAAGAAGGTGAGGGCAACCCTTTTCCTAGAAGTGGTGGGTACAATGATTCCCTTTTAGTAAGTATTTCTGATGCTAAAGATTTAATAAGTTTAAGTGGGTACCCTCTCTGTGAAAACAGTGCCTCCAAGGTGTCCACCTCTTCCAGGAAGAGTTCCAAGGTGCTAGACATCCTTGAGGCGCGTATCAGTTGCCCCTTTATGATTCCTTTTTTAGTGTAATGAGGATGCCAACTATTATAGTGTAGGAAAGTGTTGGAATAAGTGCTCTTTCTGTAAATTCGTGTTTGAAATCGCCCAGCCTCTATGTCCTTACTAAGTAATGCAGTGAAAAATCACTGATTTCATAGGTAAAGGCTAAAAATTCGGTGGTTGAATTTATATAACGGAAAAAGTCCATAAAACTTTCCCTGTTACCTTTCCATAAAATACAGATGTCATCAAGGTAACGTTTGTAAAACAATATGTGTTCCTTCCATTCCGAAGAATGAATGAATGTCTTTTCCCATCTGTAAAGTACAATGTTGGCATATGAAGATGCCCTCACCTTCTTCCTCTGTAGATCAACAACAACATTTAAAAAACAACTTTGTTTATACTTACAATAAGGATTCAGGCTTGGTGGAAAATACCATTCTTACCTACTGGCCCATTTTAGCTTTACATAATGACATTAACCAATACCTACCAGATAGGGTAGGCTTCACTAGGAAAAGAGACACTAATTTAAAGGGTATGTTTGAGCACAAAATGAACAACATGAGTTCCAGAAGCGCAGGCTATGCCCCCACGAAGAATGGCACTTTTAAATGTGGGGCTTGTAATCAATGTGCCTACATTCTGGGAGAGGAATGCTTTTATTTGCCTTCTAGAAAGTTGAAACTGGGTTCCTATGGCAGATATACTTGTTCAACCAAGGGAGTGGTTTATTTAGGCGTTTGTGTGACATGTTCTAGTTTCTATGTAGGAAAGACCGAGAGGATGCTCAAAAGGAGGATTTATGAGCATCTCTATGACATATAGAAGAAAAGAGACACCAACGCCTTTTACAAACATTCTTTGAGTTGCACAAACATGCAATTAAAGTTTTTTGTACTTGAACAGGTTCCCCATGACCCTAGAGGTAGAGATTGGGAAACCCGACTTGAAAACAGAGAGCTTATTTGGCAACTGAAGCTAAATGTAACCAAACCCCCAGGTTTAAATGATACTATCAGTCTCATTAGTGTTTTAAAAATCAACAGAGACAAGTTATAATACAGTAGCATGGACATGCATAAAAGTCACACTGGTTAACATTACCCCCACTGTCGAAAGAATTGTATGGACATAGTAAACAATTATTTTCCGCAGTGTTCACAATTCAGGATAGACTTTGGTCAACCTCATTAAAACTGAAGTTCTGCATTTCTTTAGCAGGAAGACAGCAGTTCTATTCAACAGCTGTCAGTGCATTGTAAGGGTTTAATAAATTCTATCTCCTTTTTTAATAAACATATATTTTTACCAATTTTTGCAATGCTTGCAAAGGTTTTAAATATATATTTTTTACACGTTTTATTTTTAGGATGGATTTTATTCTTAGGCTGAACATTATATTTTTATTTCTTTAACAAATTTGTACTATTTCCATTTAAGGTCAGTAATTTACCTAGCAACTTCACAATTAACCAATTAAGTTATTAAGATCACATGATCAACTTTCAAGAGTATAAAAGACTTGGAATTATTTGTGTTGATGAACTTGATAAAGCCTGGTACAACCAGGCGAAAGCGCTTGTTTTGAGCTTGTCTTTTTGTCCAAATAAAGGATTTATCGTACTAACTGGGTTGCTTATTGAAGATTGCATCTGCTTTTTCTACTGTTCCAGTTGGGATTTACTTCTGCTACTTGTGACAATACAGTTAAAAGCTGAGCAACGCTGGTATTTGCTTGTGGAGTTTTACTGGTTTGTGTTTCTTTTACTTTTTGTACTGTAATTAGACCATAGCTAAGAAGGTGTCCTTGTGGTTAGGTCCACTTGTCTGCTCAGAATAAATAAATGATTGAATGAAAATCTGCCATCAGATCTCATTTCTTAGTCCCATTTCAGGTTGTGGATTTTTTTAGCCCTTTACTATAAATGTACTGGAATCAACCCATTTTCTTGGGATATTTTAAAGTCTTAATTTTTTTTACAGAGATCCCTGTGATGCAAGCAACCCTGCTAGTATGACCATACTCTTCCCATTCCCTCCAACATTGGCATCCTCGAGCTTCATCCTATGGGAGCTTCATAGGAGGTTATTAGGCTAGTGGCCCAAGGGTCTTTACAAGCCTAGCCATGTTAATCCTGAGTTGCCTCAATTGTTCTTGATTAGATGGATGTAATTTGCATTGCGAGCATGTCAATGATAAACACTGACTACACCTGTCCATGAGGTACATTAGTGGAACCCCTAGGGTAAATTTGTGATCTCCCATCCATTTGTCCAGGTCGCACTTGAATAGAGTCAGTGAAGAGCTCTGCTTCACATGAATTGGAAGTTTATTCCAAAGCAGTGGCAATTTCTGGGAGATATATCTGTCTCTGCAGCATGTTCTGTTAATGTCACAGCCTAGGTTATGATCTCTAGAGTGACTGACTCTTGTGGCATTTGACTTGCACATGTGCAGCATATCCATCAGAGCAGGGTTCTGAGCTGGCCCTGTAGGTCAGGCAAAAGTCACCTCTCAGCAGAACTATATGATACAGAGTACAGTGACAGGCCTTTCAGTCTATCCACATAAGTCATGGTTTGGAGGCCCTGCATTTTCTTATTGAGAAACCTCTGTGGTCTCTCTAAATGCCATAGGTGGCATTTGAGGTACATGCAAAAGGAAGCATTGTACTCTATTAATGGGCTGATGAGGTATGAGTACAGTGGAGTTATAACATCCCTAGACCTGGACACAATGCCCTTACTTATGAGATGTGCAACATAGAAGGCTTTCCTCACCACTGTGGAAACTTGGTGGTCAAAGTTCACATTGCTATCTACCTATGTTTTCAGATCTTACCACTGGGTTTGAACTTACAGGGGTGCTGTCAATATTGTATTTAGCAGGGAATTCCACTTTGCCAAAGGGGATAATAATGCACTTTTTTGTGTTTAGTTTTAGACCATGGCTTTGGCACTAGTCATTTGTCTGTGTTAGCCCCTCCTGTAATATATTAACATCATTGGGGGACTCAATGATTGCACCCAATTTGCAATCATTAGTGAACTTGGTAAGCCAAAGATCATCTACTATAACCTGGACTTCCTAGAAATAGATTCCAAACAGTAAATGGCCCACCACTGGTGAATGATCCACTGGTACAGTATGTGTTCTGTTGGTGAGCTAATTGGCTACCTGTCTAGTGACATAAGGGTTAGGTGGGAGTGTTTCTCAATGATACCTGAGTGGGGAATTGTGTCAAAATCCTTGGCTAGGTCAAGATAGGCAGTATGCACTGTCTTACTTTCATCCAGGGCTTTGGTGACTTTCTCAAAGAAGTCTACTAGGTTTAATAAACATGATCTACCCTTAAAAAAGCCAAACTGGTTTGGGTCTAGAGTCTGAAGGTCGCCTATGTCCTTATGATAAGGTCCATGATTATTCTTTTCATGGCCTTGAAGATGAGGCTGGTTAGACTTATGGGTCTATAGTCCTCAGGGTCGGTTGATGCCCCCCCCCCCCTTTTTGTAAGGGGATTACTGTTGCTGCTCTCCACTCTATTGGAACGAAGCCAGTTCTCAAACTATAGTTGGAGAGGACACCAAGTGGGTCCACTAGGTCCTGTTTTAGATTGCTTACTAAGCAACCTGGGATGCTACCTGGTCCCACTGAGACTGTCTTTTTGTCCTTGGGGAAGGCATATATGACCTGATCTCTAGCGATACTAGAGCCCCTCATTGCCATATTAAATTAATGAGCCTAATTCCGCCATCATGCTTAATGAGTGAAACAGTTTTATGAATCTCTCTGAGCACATCAGGCAAAACCTATTTAGTAAGATCTAGAATGTAAATCTTACTGAATACCTCTAACCAGCTATGCTGTGTGACTAATGAACTGGGCACCAGAACCCATGGCACACGGCAGTGTACTATACCTCCTTCACACAACTCATAGTCATTTTAATTTCCCTGTATAACACTGTTCAAGATCATGATCCATGTTAATGAATCATGATCCTGAAAGGTGATGTAATAAAAAATGCTTGTAGTGCTTCTCTGCATCTCTACACTGTCTAAGAACACCAGGACATGAGTAGAAGACATGTATAAATATAATTTCCAAGGCATTAAGCAAGATATGTTAATTACCCTTAAAAAGTAGAAATGTTACAGCACAGTCTTACGTAAAAATGCACAGTGATGCATACAGGTCTTTAATATTGCAAATAGGTCAAAAACATAATCCCACTAGATATGGACGTGTTTCAATTATACTACACCTTGTTGACATGCAATTACTATAAACCAGCTTGCAATTTAAAACACTTTGCTTACAAGAAATATATGCTTTTATTTTAATAAGTCTCAGAGCAAAAGCACAGAAACATTGGCCATTAAGACACTAGCAAAACACAGAAATGTTTAAGCAAAGAAATGTAGAAATGTTTCATTTTTATAAGTATTTTTCCTAAATGTCATTTAACGCAATTGCATACTTTAGCATGTTAATGTGCCACAAAATGTTATAATCAATTTAGTGACCTGAACTTCTTGTCAACTGCTGCTTCTAATAAGTATAAGCAAGCAGAGATCCTGAATCACTCTTAAAATGTACATTGAGGTTTCTAATACTACCAATCTATATTTTCTAAATCTTTCTTCAAATCTGCATTCATAGAAATACCGAAAGCTTACAATTGACATCTACTAAAAAGTCTTCCTGTAGCTGAAACAGTTGCATATTTTAATGACACCTTTTTCACTATACTGAACCAGTTAGCCCCAGCCAGACATAAAAGTCAAATTCAAACCTGTCCCTCAGTGGGTCAGAAAACTACTAAACAACTTATAAGCCAGAGACAAAGCCTGCAAATCTTAGCTTCATATTAAAACAAGAGACTAATATCCAAAACTTCAGAGGAACATAACCGCACCAAAAAATCAGCCTGATCTAATAAAAAAAATTGTATTCTTCAATCCAAAATATAAACACTAACAACCTAAAATAATTCTGATCTTCCAGTAATAGTTTTTTTAAATCCAGGCTGACCAGCCCAATTAACCTCTACTATGACCAACCATAGTGAACCTATTTTTAACCAACTCCTCTCACACCTTATCTATTCAGTCACCTCCCTCATAAACAATCAACGTACCCCAAAGAGCTATCCTCTGAAATCCTCTAAAATCCTTCTTTTCCACATCAACCTAGTTCCCATCTCCACCATCAAAACTTTCTTAAGCTAAAACCCACTACACTCACTGGTGACAATATTCCCTTAGAATACTCTTCCCTCATCAGACCCATTATTGAGTACAATGCACCAATTGGAATGTACCTGGCTAGACATCTCCAGCAGCTGGAGAGACCACAGAGGTACCTAACCAAGAGGATTACTGGCCTCAAACAGTTGCCCTATGCAGCACGATTGAAAAAGCTAAGACTGTCTTTGTTGCATACCGCTTTCTCAGAGGAGATATCTGTCTAACGTACCCAGAATTGTTGAACATGCTCCATCTTAGCAAAACCAAATCTACTCAAGCTACATGCTCTAGGGATATAAACCTCAACACAACAATGAATAGAATATGCTGGAGGGATAGATTCCCTTCGCAGAGACTTCCCTTACTATGGAACAGGGTCCCGATCTACATAAGACAGAGCCCTTCACTATCACTCTTCAAGAGGAACCTTGATGAGTGGATGGGTAACAGAAAGTTCACACCGGGGATCACACCAACAGCACTACTAGATATGGGCAAAAGGTACTAGTTGCTAGTACAAGGGTCTAGGGAACTACTAAAGGGGCGGTGAATACCGCACAACGTGGCTGGGTAATATATGCCTTCGGGCAGATAGCTCAGTACCAACCCATGAACCTATAATACATTAGCATGGTTGCCGACCCTTCAGCACACACTGTCTCTGTCCTCATAAATAAATGTGCCAATTACCTGGGAAAAAGTCATGAATTATTCCCTAACTCAAAGGAGAAGACTCCACTTCCACTAAATTCTGTAATCAGTGCTCTACAGCCATTCTTTATCCATGATCAAAAATTCCTAGAAACTGTATACAGCCCGAACTTTTCAAAAACGTAGTGGATAACAGCTTCTTCTCTACCAAGCACAGCTTTAGGCAACACCACACTACTACAGCTCTCCATAATTCCATCCATCTACCAACTTTCACATGGACTCTGAAAAAGTACTTACTTCTCTCTATTCCTTGACTTCTCTGAGGTGTTTCGACACCATGTCACATGAGTCTTCTCTATAGACTTCCACACCCACATCCTCTCCTGGTTCCATAGTTACCATTCTAACTGGCTAAGTACAATAAAATAACAGAAAGAACAATCACCACTCTTGCTTATCTCATTCAAGTGCTACTAATGACACAACTGTTGTTCAGCAGGCTGATAATCACAGCTAACTCCCTCACAGAAATGTAGGAAAATATACAAAAAGCACTTTCTTCTACAGAAACCTGGCTCACCAGTTTTCACCTCCTGCTGAATGTTAAAGAAAACCAAGTTATTGCTTTTCACACCAAAATCTACATCATATACAAAATAACTTCTCCATTACCTCATCAAGCAACACTCCTATCAAACTTGTGTCCCACAGAAAGCTACTTGGTGTCATAGATAATCACCTAAAGTTTTATATTCAAATACAGCAAGCTATCAAGAAAGACCACAGAAAAAGTGAACTCCTATATCATAGAGAACACTTTTTACTAGTAATGAAAAAAAAGCAGTAGTCTCTGTATATCTTCTGCCTTCATTACTACATGCTGCCTGCATCTACATCAACCTTCAACAATCGACTAATAAAAAATGAATAACACTATATTTAGACAGCTAAATTTTCTACTAATCAATCTGCTAAATCCCACCACTAACTAGCCTTAAAACAGTTAGGATGGCTAGAACTTCCACACCATCTCTGCCACCCAGTTAGCAACTGTTAATAAAATAATCTACAAAACTATCACGCACTCCAAGGTTAACAAAAACCTACACCCCTGCATGATCAGTACACTTCATAGGCAAGTCCTTATTAACCATGACTAAAGTCCACAACTCTCCTGGACTTTCCTTGTATTATGTCTCCAAAATCTGGAATTATATCCTTACCACCATCAGACAACAAACCAACCTCTCCAAATTACAAAAAAAAAAACTTGCCAAAACACTTGGCTCTGCTCTTGCACCTCCCCAGGTTAGACTACCTTGCCCATTAACTCACCTATATCACCCTTATATAACTTAAGGCAAATTCCCAATGTAAATCTCCTACTGTCTATTCCTTTGCCCTTACTACAACTTATACAGTCTCTGCTTATCCCTTGTATTTTTCCCTCCAACAAAATTCCAAATACCTTTTGCTTCAATGTCACTACAACTTTCTTTTTCTCTGCATCACCTCACATCTCATCCTTTCTGCCTTCTAGTCTTCTTCCCCGCACTCTGCTTTTTATTCATATCTCCTGGACCTTCTCATTCATTTCTCCTATCCATAAATGCAACATTGCAAACTGACATTTTAAACGTCACTGTGCATGAAACATTTTCCTGGATTAATATGCAATGACTCTATATTTTAATTACTGTAGCTTCTGCCTAGTATAGCTGCCTTTTAGTTACTGTGTGTTCTTACTGTAACTTTCAGCTTTACATTTTTCTCTTCTGTATAAAACTGCCTATCTTGTAAATGGAGCTTCTCTTCCTAGGCCTCTGCTGAAAAGGGGCTAACACAGCCCAGTTGGACTACCCCAGTCAACAAATCAATCAATAAATAAACAAATAAATACTTAACTTATGGAAAAGAAAGAAAGAACTTTATTTTCTTTGTGTATTCTAGAGACACGAATTGCAGTGATTCTTTTCATAATCAAATTAGATAAAGACCCTAAGACATATCTATCTGTCTTGCTTTATGTGGCATGACTGTAGTTTTTGACTCATACTGCATGGAAGACTTGGAAATCTATGCATGGCCTTCAATGTACAGTTCTGTTCAGCTCTCAGACATTACAAAAATTAACTATACATCTTCTTTCTGATTATTTTGACATCTGAAAAAATGCCTTTTTTCATTAATCTAGATTATATTCTAAGTGATGTAGTTTTCGTTATTATACAATTTCGTAACATCCCAAAACAGAGATGCCCTGCAATATGTTTGCCACTTATAAAATAATCATGAAGCTATATTATAATAATAATAATAATAATAATAATAATAATAATAATAATAATAATAATAATAATTAATGGCATGTACATTTACTTCACATTTAAGAAATGTGCTGAATGGCAAAAAATAAATACAGTAAACATGTTTTTGGTTGGATAACTGCTGTTAACAAAATATAAATCAATATTTTTTTTAAAAGCATCTTTTATCTCAATTTCATTATCATTCATTAATACTCTTCTTCCTTCAAAGCCATAGCAAAGGACATCTATAAAACAGTTAAAACAAATCACGATCATATACTGCTACTAATAAAACTGGCCAAGTCTAAATAACTTTAAAAAAATATTGAAGGTTGCGGAGTGGTCTAGAATGCCCATTCCCACTCGGATCTTACTTGTACTTCACCCAAACTGTTAGGTTCTGCCCATGCTCCAATACAACATGTGGTATAGAACACATCTGGAGTATCACAATCTACCACTAAACTCCACTGACACCTACTAAGGAAAAATTATGTAAAATAACACATGTATGCATATTGGTTATTGAGTATGTGGCCATTTTCAGAGTGCTCTAAATAGCTGAATATTCCTAATACTGAATGTCTGTTATGCTGGCAGAAGCAACTGAATTAGCAAAAGACTGTAGAATGTTGGTATTACTTCATGGGAGGTTGGGGTACAGCAAGGAATGAGTATTTGCCCTTTCCTTGCTGATGTGTGATTTTGGAGTTGGAATATGAGTATAAGACATTTAGTTGTATAGGTTCATAGGATGATACTAGGCTATTGAGCCGGAGGCCCTTATAAGCCTAGCAAAGAATGTCACCCACGTTCCCACAAAGTCAGCACCTGTGTTTCCTGTCCAGCAGGGACACAGATGGGATCCCAGGGGAATATTTTTTGTTTCCCATCCAGTCGCCCAGGTTCCTCTTAAACAGAGCTAGTGTGGTACTCTGCTTGACATGGAGAGGAAGTCTGTTCCACAGATGGGGGAGTCATTGGGACACAAATCTATCCTACAAACAATTTCTATTAATATCACAGACCAGGTTGAGGCCTTGTGTGCAAGTTGCAGTGGAGTTTGACTTACGGATATGTAGCAAATACCATCAAGGCTGAGTCTGAGACAGTCTTGCATGCCAGACACAGGTCACCTCTGAGCAGTCTGTACATGACTGAGCAGAGGGACAGGGCTTTTAAGCCTATCTGTATAGGATAGGTGTTTGAGACCCTGGATTTTCCTGGTCAGGAACCTCTGTGGTCTCTCCAACTGTTGCATGTGCTTGGCAAGGTACATGCCGAAGGGGGCATTGTACTCGATAATGGTTCTGATGAGGGAGGAGTGCAGGGATGTTATGACCTCCTTGTTCCTAGATGAAATACCCTTACTTATGAGTTTGTCCATGTAGAAAGCCTTCCATACAACAGAGGTAACATGGTGATCAAAAGTCAAGATGCTATCAACCTGGGTTCCCAAGTCCCTCATAATGGATTGCGTGCTTAGTACATTATTAATGTGATTATTGGCATGGATGTCATTTTTCCCCAAAGAGGATAATGATGTTTTTCTTGGCATTCAGTTTGAGGCCATGCTTCTGGCACAACTCATTAGTTTGGGTAAGGCCCTCTTGGAGGATGTTCACATCACTAGGGGAATTTATGACAGTGCCCAGCTTACAGTCATCTGCAAACATGGTCAGCCACAGACCACTGGTTTTGGCTTGCACCTCAGAAAAGTATATCCCAAACAATAGAGGCCCCAAGACCAATCCTTGGGGTATGGTGCTTTATGGGTCTACTACTAGAGGTGGCTTCCCCTATTTTGACTGAGTGGGTTCTATCAGTGAGCCAGTTAGCTACCCATCTGGTAACATACGGGTTGATGCCTAGCTGGGAGAGTTTACTATGCCCAAGTGGGGAATAGTGTCAAAAGCTTTGGCTAGGTCAAGGTAGGTGGTGTGTACTGTCTTCCCCTCATCCATGGCTTTAGTGACTGTTTCGAGGAAGGCGACCAAGTTCAACAGGCATGATCTCCCTTTGACAAAAACAAACTGTGTAGGATCAAGAGTTTGGAGGTTACCAATGTCCTTGTTTATAAGGTACATGATAATGTGTTCCAAGGCCTTGCATATCAGGCAAGATAGGCTGATGGGCCTATAATTGCCTGGGTCAGTGGACACTCCACCTTTGTGTAGAGGGATGACCGTGGCTATCCTTCATTCTGCTGGGACAAAGCCAGTGCACAGGCCTTGACTGAATAGGGTGTCTAGAGGTGCTGAGAGCTCCTGCCTGAGTTCAAGTAGAACACACCCAGGGATGTTGTCAGGTCCCGTGGAGGCTGTATTTTTTGCCTGTGAGAGGGCATTAATGACCTGCTCCCTGGTGAGGAGGGGGGCAGGTGCTGGGGATGTCCTGGTTTACTGATGGGGGGGGGGACCAGTGGATGATGTTTTCAGTGAACTTGTCTGCCAGCATACCCATATAATCGACATTAAGACAACTGACAAAACCTGGTTAATCAAAGCCCCCTGGCTCCCCTACACCCCTTAATAATTATATACACTAACTCTGGGATAGATCTACAGAAGAGAAAAGGTAAATTCTCCAATCCCCACTATATTCCTGTCTCATACCAAAACAAAGGCAACAATGTATGATCAACTAATTTTACATGAGCTGCGCAGATGTTTTTCCATGTGATGCTCACACCATTTTAAAACATCAATGGTACCCACACACACACACACATATATATATATATATATATATATATATATATATATATATATATATATGTATACACATACATATATATGTATATATATATATATATATATATATATATGCATGCATGTATATATATATATATATATATATATATATATATATATATATATGGGAATTAGTGTGCACTTTTCACCGAAAGCTTAATTCACCGAAAACACAATTCACCGAAACACATTTTACCGAAAATGGTGTATGGCCTTGTCCCCACTGTAGTGTGACCCTGGATTTGGTATATATAGTAGGGCAGTGTGGGGGCGTACACTATATACATGCATATTTGCAATTGCAATCTATTACTCTTATCCAAACATGATATATACTTGAAATATGTGTGAGGCTCACATATGGATCTATATCTCAGAACATTGAGCTGGCTTCTCCCTTGAAAGCCAGCAACACAAACACTTCTGTGCCCTCACACCCCTACATATTATAAAGGAGAAAGGAAAAACATCCTACCCCTCCCAAAAAAACAGCTTCCAGAAAAGAAGGTGGTTCAACGTTCTAATATTTGATCTTCTCAGTCTCGATCATATGGTCTTGCAATCATATGACAGATGCTTATATATCTATATCTACAAATATATATATATATATATATATATATATATATATATATATATATATACACACACACACATACATCTACATAAATATTTATGATCTTACATTTATTACAATATGTCTTTATGTAACCCTCTGCCCACAGAATTATATTAATTTCCTCTGTTACTAAAATTCCTTTATGTAGTTCCTTCTCAGATAATTTTAGCCATTAATGCTTAGAAGACTAACTTCATCTCAGTCTTCAACCATATGAAGTAGAAGAAAATGACATGCATGTCTCTGGAGTTCCCATGTGAAAGTTCAGTGTATGGTCAACTGAATAAATACTGCTCACACTCAATAGCTTTAGAGTACAATTGTGTGAAATCTCACCCGCAGACTTTAAAACAAGCATTTTGGCTCCTGAACACCCATGTCTGAAGCAAGCTCCCACACTCCTTGAAGTTATATATACTCAAACTTCATGTTCACACAAATATGGGGAAAGGAGAAACTCCCTATTAATAAGCACAGCTGTGTTTCAGAAACAGCAATCCTACCTCGTCTATGATTATATCAATCCTACTGTGTCTATGATTCTATCCTTCAATCTGTGGTAAAGGTGATTTCCACCAAATATATTTGGGCAGTTAGAACCTGATCATCTGGTCCTCACTCACCTATAAGGAAACTCTGTTTTCTTAATCTTTGTTATGAAAAAAAAAAAGATTGTGTTTACTTTTTCAAATTTTCGGTTGGCTAGTTTGTTATATGTGGTATGATTATATTGCATTTTGTGTTGGGCTATATCTGGTAATGATAAAGTGGTTTAAAAAGTGATAAAAATCTTGTCAGTAATAACAAATGTTATTTATATAATGTTTAATGTTCTATCTTTTAAAGCTGCAGCCACTCAAAAATACTCCACTAAATGTGTTAACTTCAAATGCACACACTCTGTATAAACAGAAATGTCATGTAGCAAAGACAGCTTAAGACTTAGAATATTCAAATAATACTTACTGAATCAAATAGAATTTACTGACTCATGACTGCTAAGTGAATAATCCTGTCGGATCAGTTGTAGCTCTTCAAATGCATATGTATAAAATTATAAGACAAAGTCATTAAATGCAAAAAAAAAAAAGTTTTAGGGGTAGTCTTTGACTAAACAGTTTCACTGAGCAAGTGATCACACTAGCTATAGTTGCCTTATTAGGTATTTACAGGACCTAACAAATACAAAAGTGTCTGAGGCCAGATATTAGTTATTCCAAACCACTTGAGACTGCAAACTATTGCCAGAGAGCTTTCAGGCTACAAAAGCTGTGTTTCTTCCTTTAATTATGTACATATTTTATTCTCACAGGAAAAATATTTTAAAATATTGTAAAGCCATGGAGCCTGTAACAGATCTGTGACTGTGCAGTCATTTCTGTTGTTGTTTTTAGTGATAATCTTTGATAATCTACTCATTCAAAACTATCCAGTTGCCATATTGATGTAGCCCTTGGTTTAAACAGTCTTTTGATTCCTAGCCTATTTTGCTGTCAGATGCCAGACAGCATGCTGTGAGCAAAGCGGAAGGTAGGTCAATAAAACTAATTAGGGAGGTAAATCAAGGTTAATTGATGTTTCCATTGATTAGGTGATGGAAAAGCTTTCTTTTGGCTGTATACTGTTACTACAAAATAAATACATGCCTGCAAACTAGAGAGTGATGTCTATTTTCTCAAACACATTGTCCTTCAAAAGTCATGTTATAACAGAACTGTGAACAACACTTTATAAGTTTAAAAGCATTGTCTAAACTGATCGGAACATCTCAATGTAAAAGACTAATTTAAGCTTCATACAAAAGAGTTATAATTTGTCTGTGTAACCCAATGTGAATTATTTTTTTCTAATCTATACATTAAAAAAATAATATTTAAACTCCTTTACTTAGACTGTGCCCATACTTTCTGATTAACTGAATTATTTATAGTGTACATATGAGTGTTCACAAAAGCAGCTTATAAAATTACACTCTGCATCAAAAACATAAGCCTAACCTTTGACTTTTGTACATCTTATTTTGTTTCTTTAACATTAACAACCTCCATCAAATGCATTTCCATATGATTTCTTTGATAAAGATATATTTCAACATATAATTATTCTTGGTGAAACATACTAAAAGGCCTACCAGTTCCTATGCAGGCTGCTAGCCAATACAATCAACCTTTCAAATGTCCAGAATTTCACAGAATGCCTAGATTTTTGCTTCATATTTTTGATACGCTTCCCATAAAATGTATAGTTTTCTGGCAAATGTTTGAGGATTGAAGCTGTTAAACAATGACAGACCTTGGAGTTTCAGACTTCATTTACTTCAGTAAATGCAATGTTAATGCAAACCCTGTTATTCTAGCAACTGTCTAAGTTTATAAGTGCAGTACTGAACATTTAATTCTGATTTGTATCCTCCAACCATATACTCCCCATAGAACACTTAGATCTACCCACCAAAACCTAATCACCATCCACAAACCCAAACGCCCAGCTGGTCAACTTCTGCTTTCCTTCACCTTAGCCAAAAAATGGAATGCTCTTCCCTCCACTCTTAGGACCTGTGATAACCTCGAAAACTTTAAAACTCTTCATTCTCACCTTTACTCAAACAGGAAATGCAACTGTACTCTTCATCCTATACCTCTCAAGGTCTCCTCCACTTTTACCTCTCACCTATCTAACCTTGCTCATTTGTATTATGTATAAATACCTATACTGTAAAATCTAGCCTCAAGAACATCTTTCCTGTCTTTTACACCTAAACAAAATTGTAATCGTTTGTTTCTTTATGAATGCTACCTGTTTATTTGTCAGTAATGCAAAGTTTCTTAGTAATTATTCAAGTAACTATGTATTGTTGGAGCTTTTCTCCCTGAGCCTCCACTGAAAATGGGCTCCCCGAGCCCAGTGGACTTCCCCGGTCATCAAATTGGAATAAATAAATAATAAATAAAATTTGCCCCCCCATCATTTTTGCTCTGTCACGAATTTTTGCTGTAAGCGGTTCAGATGTAGGTGCACTGGGAGCCATTACCTCTCCACAACCTTATCCATTCTCTGCCACCTCTCACAGTAGATTTTGGTTGCCTTTGTTGAATCTACTACCATATTGACTGTTACTTCTACAGTGTTATCTTCCCTAAGGAGTTAAACTAACCTGTCTATCTCAGTATTTCACTAACATAAGTCTAAGACTCTCCCATGAGCCTTCCATCTTTCTTTAGGTACAGACTCAACTTTAGTGCACTACTCAGGGTTCAACATTACCAGTCCCTGCACAGGGTGGCAAGACCTCTATTTCCATGGAGTCATCGCTAATCACTGTGCCTTATGAGTTCCCATTAAAAATCAGAGGACAGTAAATGCAACCCTTAGAACAGTAAAAATGGGGTTATGTATGCTAATTCCCAGACTGTAATGTCTTAGAGTATCATATTACTACTCTGCGGTACAGTGATCTTAGATTTTGGGGTGCAGGCAATGTGAATCCTCTTCAAAAATGATTTAGAATTATGAGAGCAAGATTCACACTTTATTGTTTCGTGTGAGAAATGCACTTTAATTTTTTAAATGTTAAAATTTGAAATACCAGGCATCTCAGTTCTGATGGGGTGCTGTGCTCTGTGATGCTGTCTGAGATAAAGCATGTAACAGGCACCAATTTCCAAATACTGGCTCCCCTGGCTTGTCAAATAACAGAACCTCTCACTCACACCACAGTCGAAACCATGACCTTTATCATTTTGTTCTCACTATTTAACCTTTAACCTCATAACTCTAATCCTTCTTCTTTCCCACCAGTTTTTTTAAAGCAACAAGATAGTTGGCATCATTCAGTTTCACTACCCTGAACAACTTCTGATAGAACCTTGTTAAAATACTGTATTCAGTGGACAACATGGTGGTTCACTGGTTAGGTTGTCTGCCCACAATTCTAGTGTGCAGAAGTCAAATTTGACCTCTGTTAACTGTCTGTGTGGCGTCTGAATGATGTCCATATGACTGAGTGAGTCTTTTTTTTTTTTTTTTTTTTGATACTCTTGTAGCCTCTCACAGTCAAAAAAAAACAGTCTGGTTGATAGGTTACTACCAATCATCCACTTTTATATTGCATTTTTCCTTTCCCTTAAAGCCTAGGTTATGCCTAAAAAGTGTCTGAAAAGACTATTCCTGATGGAAAAAAGAAATACTTTCCTTCAATAAACTACATTGACAACACACCCCTTAGAGTTGACCCAGTATTTAGGGACTTAGGGACATGCATATTGTAATCTAGCCTTTGATCATGTGTCTACAGTGGTGAGGATATCATTCGATGTTGCGCAACTTATAAACAAAGGTATGGCATCCATGTCCAAGGAAGTTATTGTTCCACTGTATTCGGCATTCATCAAACCTATCATGGAGTACAATGCCCCCTTTGGTACATACATAACCAGGCATATCCATCAATTGGAAAGTCCACAGAGATTCCTTACTAAAAGAGGACAGAACATCAGTAATATGTCCTATGCAGACCGCCTCAAGGCCCTATCCCTGTATTCAGTCTCCTACAGGTTTTTGTGGGGAGATCTATGCCTGGTATACAGGGCATTGTCAGACAGTACAGTTGTGTACCTACCATAAATGCAGATGTTTGAGTGTATTCACTGTTGCAGTCATTACTCTTGGGGTTATCCTGCTGGCAGGCTACCCACAGTTGGCCTGAATTCCAAAGTCTAGGTCTGGCGTCGGTTGCTGTCGCCTCTTCCCTGATGTCAGTGTGCCAGGGTTATAAAAGATGCAGCCGATGCCATTTTCTTTAGTTTTTCTTGCCCCAGATGTCAGGTGCCCCCAAATTGGTAGGCTGAAAATTATACCAATAAGTATGCATGCACAAAAAGAAACATTTCCTTCATCTACAAGCAAATACACCACATAGGTTGTATAGGATAGAGAAGTACAGAGAAGCCCCAGCAAAGAAAAAAAAAGGGGGGAGGATGGTGGGTAGGTAACCTGGACTGCAACAGTGAACACACTCGAACATCTACATTTATGGTAGGTACACAACTGTACTATGTTCATCATGCTTCACTGTTGCAGTCATTACTCTTGGGTTGAATCCCAAAGCTGAGGATGGGTGGCTGGGCTACACAGGATTAGGAGAGGCTATGAGGCCCTGCAGAACTGCAGTGGCAAAGCCTGCTCTGGATTTAGAGTAAAGAGGTAAGTGGTAGTGCTTTGTAAAAGTGTGCACTGAACTCCACGTTGCAGCCTCTAAAATGTTTTTGGTTGGTACTCCCCTGAGGAAGGCTGCTGAAGTGGCTGCTGCTCTGGTAGGATGAGGCCTAATGCCCTTAGGCACTGATTTGCCATGTTGAGAATAGCAGAAATGGATGCAATGGCCTATCCATTTAGAAATAGTCTGTTTTGAGATAGCCTTTCCTTGTGATCCTGCAGCATAAGACACTAAAAGTTGCTCAGTCTTTCTGAAAGCTTTAGTTCTGTCCAAGTAGAAGAGTAGCTGCCTGTGTATGTCCAAAGAATGCAGAATTTTCTCACCCTTGTTCTGTGGGTTTGGATAAAAGGTAGGCAAATGAATGGTTTGGTTAAGGGCCACACTGGACACTACCTTAGGCATAAATGTAGGGTTAGTCCTCAGAGAAACCCTGTCTGGATGGAAAATGATGAAAGGTTCCACAGCCATGAGAGCCTGTAACTCTGAAACTCATCTTGCAGAGGTTATTGCTAGCAGCAGAGCTGTTTTCCAAGATAAGAACTTTATTTCAGCTGTATTGGCTGGCTCAAAAGGCGGCAGTGTAAGTTTCTCCAAGACATAATTGAGGTCCCATGTAGGTATTGGTGCTCTCCTTGGAGGCCTGATGTTTTTGGCCCCTCTGAGGTACTGCCTTATTAAAGGACGAGAAAAGATAGGTGGTTCCGTGTTGTAATGGACTGAAATGGCAGAGGCATGAATATTAATTGATGAAAAAGAAAGGCCTTTGTCCAGCATCTTAGTTAGGTATTGTAAAATCTGAGGGATATTTGGTACATACGTGTCAATGCCTTGTTCCTGGTTCCAAGCACAGAATCTCTTCCATTTTTCTGCATAAGATTTTCTGGTACTGGGCCTCCTGGCCTCCAAGATAACATCCATAACAGCTTTTGAAAGAGGAGTGTTCTGAATGGCTATATTATCCGCCATGCTGCCAGATTTAAGGTCCTGAGTTGGCTGTGCAGGATCCGATTGTTTTGTTGGGTCAGCAGGTGAAAAGTTTGAGGCAATATCCAGGCTGGACCTTGAGACAAGCTCTTTAGGATTTGGTACCAGTGCTGGCGTGGCCAGTCTAGTGCAATCAGTATCATTTTTGGCTTTTCTTGTCTGACTTTTAGGAGTACCTTGGGAAGGAGAGGCAGTGGAGGAAAGGCATACACTGTTAGATTTTTCCAGCTGAAGGATAGGGCGTCCACTCTCCATGCTTGTTTGTGATAAGTCCTTGTGCAAAATCTCTGTAATTGGCAGTTGTGAGGGGAGGCAAATAGATCTATGTCTGGGCATCCCCATTCCCTTGTCATCATGCTGAAGACTTGCGGATCCAGTTTCCACTCGTGGGGATCCATGAGGTTTCTGCTTAGTTCGTCTGCCAGAGTATTTGTTTTTCCTGGCAGGAATTGTGCTTGCAGGTGAACTTGATAAGTCAATGCTGTGTCCCATAAGGTCATTGCTTGTCTGCAGAGGGGGTAGGAATGTGTACCTCCCTGCTTGTTTATGTACCACATGACCGTAGTATTGTCTGTCTTTATCAGTAGCTGTCCTGGATGAAATAGATCCTTGAAAGCTGTCAGGGCATTCTGAACAGCTAGCATCTCTTTTTGATTGATGTGAAGGTGCATCTGTCCCGCAGGCCATGTGCCCTGAATACATTTTCCTTCCATATGGGCCCCCCCCAGGCATAATCCGATGCATCCGTGGTCAGTGTCTGTCTGGCTGTGGGTGAACTGAATGGCAGACCCTTGTTGTGGTGACAGGCCTCTGCCCACCATCGAAACTCCTGTTGTAGGCAGGGAATGAGGGTAATTACTGTCTCCAGGCTGTGGCAATGCTGAGTCCAAACACTTTTTAGATATCATTGTAGTTTCCTCATATGCAGTCTGACATATGGAATTGGTAGAATGCAGGATGCCATGAAACCCAAAGCCTGCAGGATTTTCCTTGCAGATAACTGGGTGTTTGTTGCTAATTTTTTGAAGTAAGAAGTCAGTTGTTTTTGTTTGTCTGGCATGAGATAAGCAATCTGAACAGTTGTATTTAAGCTTGCACCCAGGAATATTATCTCTTGAGAGGGCACTAGTTTGGATTTCTTTTCATTTACTGTGCACCCTAGGCAAATTAGTAATCTTTTTACAAACGCCAGATGCTTTAGAAGAATGTCTTTGTTCTCTGCTTGAATAAGGCAGTCATCCAAGTAGGGATATATTTGAATTCCTCTTTGTCTGCAAAATGCAATTACTGGTGCCAGGCATTTTGTGAAGACCCTGGGCGCAGTAGATAAGCCAAAGGGCAGTGCAGAGAATTGGTAGTGCATTGAGTCGGCTATGAATCTGAGGTATCTTCTGCAAGATTGTCTGATTGGAACATGCAGGTTTGCCTCTCTTAGGTCCAAAGTTACAAGCCAAGCCTTCTTGCCCAGCATGGGCAGTAGCTGCTGAATAGTCAACATCTTGAATTTTGGAACCTCCAGAAACGTGTTTAGTATAGACAGGTCCAGTATTGGTCTCCAGGTTTTGTCCTTTCTGGGCACTAAGAAAAGTCTGGAGTAAAATCCTTGCCCCTGATCTTGTCGTGGTACCTGTTGAATGGCCCTCATGTCCATGAGGGCTGTAATTTGCTTTTGTGCCTCTGCCCATTGATTGTGTGGCAGGTCTGGCATACCTTTGGACCTTGGTAGGGTGTGAAAATGGAACCTGCAGCCTTGGGACACTATGTTCAAGACCCATTTGTCTTGGGTAACCATTTTCCAATTTGATGAAAAAAGTGCTAGTTTTCCCCCTAAGGGGGCTGTCAAGAGAAAAGTGCTTGGATCTGGCAGAGGAAAGTCATTGGAACTGTTTCCTGTAAGGTTGTGATTTGTCTTCTCTGCTTTTGGAGGTAGGACCACACCATTGTTTAGGCCTGTATGAGCCTTGAGGCTGACATCTGCCTCTGGGTCGCCTGTATCTGCCTCTTTGTGGGGTCTGTCTGACACTGGAAAGGACCAATTTTTTGAAGGCCAGTTCTTGCTAAATCTGGGTGGTTGCACCTGTAAGAAATCCTTAACTGTCTGCATGGATTTTGCTTTATCCTCCATTTTCTTCAACACCTCTTCTGCTTTAGCGCCATACAAAGTATCATGCTGTAATGGGGCATCTAATAATTTTGCTTTAACATGATCAGGAAGGTTCTGTTCCTTTAACCAAGCATGCCTTCTAATAACAGAACCTGTAACAGCTGCCCTGCAAGAGGCCTCCAGTGAATCATAACCACATTACAAAGTATGCTTTCCCACTTGTTCAGCTGCATGCAATAAATCCTGCATTTTCTTGTTCTCTGAACATTCAGTATTTGTCAACATTTTCTGTTTAAGCAGTGACATTAAGTATTGTTGATATTTAAGCATATGAAACTGACAATTTAAAGCCCTTACAGCCAAGGTAGCAGAAGTGTAAACCTCTTTCCCCATCTGTCCAGTTCCCTAGAATCCCTATCAGAGTGGACAGGGTTTTTTGCAGTGGAAGCTTTGACCCCTATGGGACCCTGAGATGTAGTTTCTGGGTCAGCAGCAGGGTTTTTATATAGGAGTTTATGAGAATCTGGGACCCTGTAGTATCTGTCTGGCTTAGCAGGTGCAGGGATTAAAGAGTCGGGGGACAGGCCGGACTCTGAAAATACATCATCTACAATGTCTAGAACAGGTGGAATAGCAAGGGGTCTGTGCTGAGGAAGCAGCAGAAAGTCTGAGCCTTTTCTTAGATTCAGAATAATCTTGGCTCTCCCAGTAGAAATGCTCCCTCATGGTATGCAGAGTTTCCCCAAAAGAGTAATCCTCAGGAGGAGAGGCTGAAGGAATGGATTCTTCAGCATCAGAGTCCTCATAGGGAGGCATGGAATAATCCTGTTCAGAAGAGGAATCAGAGGAAATTGAAACCTGATCAGAAGAATCATAATCTGTCTCTTGCCTAGGCCTCTTATCAGAGGAGGATTTGAACCCCTGATCAAAGTAATTAGGTCTTCGGCCATTTTAAGCATCTGTTTTTAGGCATGGAAGTCTGAGTAGGCGAATGCTGTACTTGTTTCTTTGTCTTTAGAGCTGCTTTAGTCTTTGTCTTTGAAGCTGAAGATGGTTTAACATATAATTGTGTAGGTCTGAAGACACCCTCAGAAGCCGATGCCTGCTCAGCGGCTCCGGACCCATCTGAGGAAATGATTTCCAAGTGTCCAATACCTTGAGTATCCAGAGGCCCAGTCGGCTCCATGTGGGAGTCGGAAGCGGCCTGTGGCTCTGAGGTAGCAGGTGCCAGGGGCTGCGAAAGTGCCTCACTGAGAACCGGCGAACCGGCGACTGGCCTAACGGAGGCCTCGTCATCGGTTTTGGACCTCGGATGCCTATCCTTTTCCTTGTCCTTGCGTTTTTTTGTAAACTCCGGTCATTGGCTGTTCCGACGGCATTATATAATTAAATCATCGGCCAAAGTAGTGAACTGCAAAATCAAACTGACGCTTAATAGTGCGTTGGTTAAATCTAGCACAAAACCAACAGCTAGCAACATTGTGATCAGGGCCTAGGCAAGGAATACAGTAAGAGTGAAAATCCTTATGAGGTATTTGCTTCCCACAAGAAATACAATTGTTAACTTTCTCTGACATCGGTCTGGAGCAAGAAAAAAGTTTCCCCAACAGGGTACTTAGCTTTAATGAAGACTTCGGTTCTGAAATTCGGATTTGAAAACCTCAGGAGTCGGCCGACCGGCACTTGCGAACTGCTTTTGCTTTGGGCACTGCACGGCAAGAAAGACTAAAGAAAATGGTGTCGGCTGCATCTTTTATACCCCTGGCACACTGATGACAGGGAAGAGGCGACAGCAACCAACGCTGGGCCTAGACTTTGGAATTCAGGCCGACTGCGGGTAGCCTGCCAGCAGGATAACCCCAAGAGTAATGACTGCAACAGTGAAGTATGATGAACATCCCACTCTGATGGACCTCCTGCATATCCACAAAACAAACAGCACCAGAATTACCCAAATTAAGCTTTGCCTGTGATATAAATAGGACCTGCTGGAGAGGGAGGTATGTATCCCAGGAACTCCCCTGTCTATGGAACAGGCTCTCCATCCATGTGAAGCAGAGTTCCTCCCTAATCCTATTCAACTGCAAGTCAGACAATTGGATGGGAAACCGGAAATTCATCCCTGGCTTGGCACCTATGTCTCTAATGGACAGAGGTAACCTGTAAATGGTTCATCTCCCAGGCCACTTGCTTACACTTATCAAGGATATCAAAACTTGTCAAAGAGTTGGGATACATGGCTAGGCTTAAAAAGGCCCTTGTTGTCATTAGCCTAGTAAACACCTATGAACTTATAAAGTCATCGTGCTTGTTACCCTACAGTTTAATAGCCACCAGAAATGTAACTGTACCTATTTGAAGAAGACCTTCCATAATTTTCTCCACTATGCATGTCAAGCTCACAGATCAGCCATATATCCCTGACAGATTCAAACCCGCATCACAATAGGTCAGATAGAAGAACACACAGATAACAGCTCAATTACACTCATACTCATAATTCATATAATCTAGATGTATATTAAAAGCAAATCTGATAAGATAAAACATACTTCCCACAAAGGGGTGACACAAATGTCATATTTCAAGCAAATTAATACAAGGAGAACATGTGTTTGCAGGGGATAAAGCCTCCCTGCACCCCCATGTGGTGGCATCTCCTTCCATGCCAATTTTACTTTATTATTCTCACCCTGAGGTCACTGAACTTTTGAAAAGAATGATCACTGGTAGGCAGAGTAATGCCTGTCTCATTTTCACTGAGGTGTACTAATCTTGGACCACCCACAAACTTCTACCATGCAAGAGCTACAGTCTTCTGAAAATGTCAAGTGAGCGACATGACATTAGCAACTATCACCTACACTATTACAATCTAGAAATTGTTACTCAAGCTCAGATGAACCAACAGGGGGACTTTAAGCCCAGTATCACACTCCTGTAGTTGACTACTCCTATTTAGAACCTCTCAAACCATGTATGGGGAACCCAAAAAGGCCATCGTCTAGTTTGCAGTGGCATAGCTCTAGTCTCAAAGATTTGTCTCTCAAAGAAGTGGGAGTAATCATGACCTCATTTGGGTTTGTTTGATTGTACTAGCACTGAAATTGCTGATGCCTGACCTACCAACATGACCATCCCCCACTGCTCCATGTGTCTTATTCTTTAAGAAAGAAAACAAAATAAACTATTTCTGCAGGGTGGGTGCACCTTGTATAGCGTTTCTGCCCCAGAACTTTGATTTCTCTTTATACCAATCCCAAATTAATATATTCCCTTCTATGAGTTTGTGTAACCTCATACATAGTATTTAGAGATCAGGTTCCATTTCTGGGATGCAGAAGGGGGCAGTCACCCCCCCACAAAAACATTTATAGTGACATTTAACAAGACTTGATATACTATAACTATCAGGCAGTGTTAAGATTACCCACAGTTCTAGATTTACAGTACATTTAAATTTGGCAACTAATAGAAGACCACCACTGTTTCATTATTAGCTTCTTCTAATAGACCTGGAAATGCTACTAGTGGGAATTTAAGCCAGGCTGGGATAACAGAGATTTGTGCCAATGATAGGTCAGAGTGGAACATGCTATCTCAGGTTACAAGGTAATTGGAACGGTCAGGAAGCCAGAGATGGAAAGGGTAGTAGATTATGCAAGACAGGACTAGAGAAGAAGGCACCAGAAAATGGAGAAAGGGAATATGTATAGAGAGAGACAAGGCAGATGGGACAGGCAGATAAGAGTAAAAACAGAGTTAAGCTTGCTACTATTAATGTTAATTGAAGCAAAAGGTAAAAATTTGGTACATCAGTAGCTTATGCTGGCCATCCAGTGAAAGTATGAAGGGAAATTAGGTAGTTAGAAAATGGATCATAGGACAGGTAAAAACGACAGGGAGGTTATGAAAGGAGAACTCAGGCTGCTGCAGGTGGAATGGAATATTTCTTCATCCAAAACAAAGACTATGGGTTAAATGAAGTACTCTGATGAAATACAATTATGAAGGATCATAAATGATTTAGTTCTTTTTCCCTATAAATGCTTCAGTTAGTTTTCTACAATGTTCTTTCACAGAAATAATAACTTAAGAACATTAGTACCATGAAGATTACTAGTACCTGTAGCAATTTCTATGCATAAGGAATAATTTACTGAAACTGTTCAAGATTGCTACTAAAAAAAAATCACAATCTGACATGTTATAAGGCACTCCAGTGATGTAAACAGATAAAGCCCTAGCTATGACCCAGTTGACCAGGGTTTGATTAGCGGCTCAGGTGGTTGATGAACTGGTAGGGTAGGGATGGGTGTTACCATCCCTGGGAGGGTGGATGGACCTGTGGGTATCTCCTGCATCGCTGTCTGGTGGAGTCTGGGGACAGTGCTGTAGGGAGGTATGGTCCAATGAGGGAGAAGGATGTAGGAAGTGGCTGAGCTGATGCAGAGGTAGGGCAAAATACTGTACATCTCCATTGCATGTCCACCTACTGGACAAACCATAAGCACTAAAAAAGGAAGGGAAGAAACAGGGGTAGGCCAAAAACTGATGCCGTACCCACACCATGATGGATGTTGCACAGCATGAGCCCAGGACATCCTTAGGAACCTTCCTGGCTCCCACAGAAATTGTGGGCATTTGACTGGGGGTGGGTTGATTGAGAAGACAGCAGAAATAGGCACAACATGGGGCACTGGGACAGCTGTCAGAATGATAGAAACTGAAGATAAAGAAAGCAAAAAAAAAAAAAAGAAAGAAAGACATTGACATGTTATAGTAGTCTATTATAAGGCTGTATTTCTCCCTACACATAAGATGCTAATAATTACAAACCTATCAGCCTCGCTTTTATTCTCTGCAAACTTTTGGAATGGGTGGTAGTTGAATCTGTCCTAAAAGATTCTGTAGACCTTCCACTAATAAAGTCAGAGGATTGTGTTGTTAAGGGAAAATATTCCCAACTTAATGCAGTATAATTTTTTTGGAAACGTAACACTGGCATTTGGCTGAAAAAGTATTTTTTTATCTGTGCATCTGCTTATGTATGTTATACATTTACATATGTATGTATTTAGTCATTTATTCATTTATTCATTCATTCTTTTTGTTAACCAGGTAAATGAAATGCTCCAAGGACTATTCTCTAACTCTCTCAGTATTTAAAGTGAATAAAACAGACATTGGAATATAGGCATCATTACAAGTATAAGACTATGACAAACACAATGCTCAGTAGCAATGTAAAATGCAGCAGTTTTGAATGATACATATGTAGAGTACAATAACATTAGCAGGAAAGGAATGACACCATGGAGATAATAGCTTTTGCAAAATTTAATGTGGAAGGAGACAAGGAAACCTGAATTCCCCTAGCTCATAATAATGCACACAGCAAGTGGTCATGTACATATACATATAACTGAAAATAGTGGATATATTATTTAGATGTTGAACTTTTTCAATATGTTTAGACCTGTGCTGAAAAAAAACTGTCTGTGGTCTGTTCTTTAGAATAAGAATGTAACAGATATTGACATTTAGACTGAATTACAATTAATTATGTAAAGAAAGTTAAAAAAAAAACTATGTACATAATATACATATATGAAATGCACATTTACAGTTTATTTTACATATACATATAAATATATATATATATATATATATATATATATATATATATATATATACACACACATATATATATATATATATATATATATATATATATATATATATACATATATGGAAGCCCCCCTGCAACTCCCACTACTTAAATATACCAACTCCGAGATTCCACCACATTGAAATGAACGGAAACCTCCCCTTACAGAGATTTCCATTTAAACGCTCGAACTTATGGTCTCGACCATATGGGGTTCGAACTTGTACAAGTTTGACTATATGATAGGAACCCTATATATATATATATATATATATATATATATATATATATATATATATATATATATATATATATATACACACACATATATATATATATATATATATATATATATATATATATATACACACACACACACACATATATATATATATATATATATATATATATATACACACACACACACACACACACACACACACACACACACATATATATATATAAGCTCCTTTCAGAATATCGAAATCCTGAAATCTTGAAATTCATATGGTCAAGACCATATGATCGAACTTTCAGAATTCCGAAATTCTGAACGGAGATCTGCATACAGCGCGGAACCGGAGATTTCCTCCTGTAGTGTGATCTCATAGTTGGTATATTTAAATAGCGGGGGTGTGGGGGGTGCAGGGTGGCTCTAAAACATCGATCATATAGTCTTGATCATATGACATTCGATGTTTTGGAATTTCGAGATTCTGAAGTGAATCTATATATATATATATATATATATATATATATATATATATATATATATATATATAGATAGACATATATATATATATATATATATATATATATATATATATACACACACACACACACGTATATATATATATATATATATAGGGGTCTACTTCATTTGCCCTAACATCCGATTGACCGACACCCATTTGCCCAACACCAAATGACCAAAATTTCATTTGACCGAAAATTCATTTGACAGACACTTCATTTGACCGACAAGTATTATTGGCAAGTAAACCCGTCCCCATTGTAGTGCAACCCTGGAGTTAGAATATATAGTTGGGGGGGGCGTGGGGGGGGGTGAAGCCCCCTACTTAATTTTATATTATATTGTTTAGTTTTGCTTTAATATTGCTTTGTAAAACAAAAGTAAAGACACACACACGTTTTCAGGAACAACATTTCAACAGGCAGGTGCTGTTTAAGGAGGGTTTTCTCAGAAGTAGCGGGTCAATATGGGAATCTCCCTAGAGCGACTGCTCTAACAATACCTGATACATAGAGTTTCCAAAGGCAATTAGCACTTTCCATCATAGGGACGTTACAGACAGTTTCATTCCACTCCCCTTTAACAATTATGCAGTTTAATGGGTAAGAACTGGTAGAGGGGAGAGCACATAACAGGAGAGCATGCAGTTAATTTATCAAAGTGCACAAAGGTGTCCAGTGGAGTTCTCAGAAGGCTCTCATTTTTCAGATACAAATGCTGGTATCTCCCCTAAGGATGCAAAATGCTTCAAGACAATATGACCAAAATAAGTATTGGATGCAGTAGCAGTTTCACTTTCAGTGCTACTAAGTGTCATATTGCTAAATCTGGGGAAATATGGTATACAAGAAAAGACATTAAAAGCAGACAATGAAATAAAATATCTTGAAATCATTACAGACAAAAATGTAGCTTTGCTCAATATTTTACATTAAAAAGACCAACTCTGTAGCATACCTTAGAGGCAGAAGTAGCAGCTTGTGGGAAGCCATTATTTTCTTGCATTCATCATTAATCAGACTAGTTATAAAAACAGAATGCTTGATTGCAGTGTAAACATAAGCATCCTATCCATATCTTGCAACATCTTAATGCAAGAAATCTGGGCAAAGCCAAATATAATGGGGGGACAAAGACCCAAAATTATGGAAACATTATAAATATTGCTCTTATAATTTGCTAGAATACAGAATTTAGTCAGTATGCATGTTCTGAAAGATATTAAGTCTGAAACTTAAATGTTGCCAATATTTAGTGACTTCAGTCCTCACTGATTTGCCAGAAAACCACACATTTTATAGGAATAGACCACAAATAAGCAAAAATCTGAACATTCTGTGAAAATCTAGACAGTTGAGAGGTATGCTCCTGTCATAGCTTGCTAAAGTTCGAAGATTCTTAACAAATTCAGAGGGGCTGACAGAATGCAGGAAGTATCTGTATTTAACATACATTTGCAAACTTCTCAGAAGCAACTTGTGCTTAGAAGATAAAAAGTCATGTGTGACTACCTTCTTTTTGAAAGCATGTCCCCCACAGCACATACTAGATCCAGTAATATATGCTTAAAATTAACAAACAAAAAGAATATAAAAGAAAAAAATCAGGACATGTTCATTACCGAATGACTGTCAACACTTTTAGTGGTCGCTGTAACACCTCAAATGAATCTTCAGAAGTAACATTGATTAGTACATGGTGTGAAGGCTGCCAACCTAGCCAGATAGAATTTTGCAGATAATTCTGTCATTTGTAAATATGAATGCAAACTACAGGCTTGTTGTCTTAAATGTAAAGAAATACTGTTACTTGTGGAACTGGAAATAAATGTAACAACAGTGCACTACTGACCAAAGTAAAGCATGTGGTGACCCTTTGAAGTAGACAGTGGTGTCGAAAAGTCTAGATGAAGAAATTATTTCTATTGTTTTAACCAAGAGTTAAATTGCTAGATTTAAACATGCAAATGTATTTTTATTGCTCTGTTCCTGACCAGCGGCAAGATAACAAAAGGGAGATGTTAAGAATGTAAATCCAGTTAATGTGTAGCCTGGGAACTCCAGGAAAGTGAAAGAATGATGCAATGTTTATCAGAACTGCAATTTCAATTTAAAGAGAGAGAATCAGAAGGCATTGAGCATTTTTGTCTTGATCATCCAACTCACAGCACTCTGCCTGTTGTCTTATATGTTATCTTAGACTTGTGTTTTCTTGTAGGAATAGCTAGAAACTAGAAAGATTAGACTAAGTGTTTTTCTGTGATGTCAGAACTGTACTACTGATCTATTTTAAATATTTCTGTGTGATCTCTGAGCTCTTTTGACTTGCACTGCGTAGTAGAAAGTATTGTCTTGTGGTTTTAATTATTTATTATTAAATATTTTAAAACCTTTTAACTGTGGCTGTTTTGTGTAGAGATAAGTTAAGCTCTAAGAGTACATTGCATGTATATAAGGATCATGTACCAAGTCACTCTAATAAGCCTTGAGACTGTCTATTCATACTACCAACTGGATAATAATATTGCACAGTAATAATTGGACACCCTTTTAAGGGCTTTTGAGTAGTTGATAATTATTAGCTGGGTGGTGGCAG
Organism: Protopterus annectens; assembly: GCF_019279795.1. NCBI lineage: Eukaryota > Metazoa > Chordata > Ceratodontiformes > Protopteridae > Protopterus > Protopterus annectens. Next base: position 560,658,377 of record NC_056747.1, read on the forward strand.
GGTACTACCGTATAGCCTGGTAAAGGGGGCACAGCTGGAGAACCTGTGCCAGCCTTCTCCAGGAGTGTCTGTGTGCTTGTATAAACTTATCTCAAAGTGTGTGTGTCAGTTACTTGGGCAGGGACACAAACAACTGGTTGGACAGAGAGGGTGCTGGAGATTTTAGCTTGCCCAGCTGGCTGAGATCTGGACCCTATAGCTGTGCCAGTGGGGAATCTTATTGGGGACCTGGAGACCAAGGGAGCAACCAGCCTCGGACTGACTGTGATCTTTGTGTGCTCTTAAGGGAAATTGCACTTTACTGTGTATATTTGTTATCCTTTTCTCATATATGAGGCACCCTCTCTGGTGTTAGTGGTGAGGACTGAGGCTCCTTGATTGCTGGGCCAGGGCATGGGCGTCACACATGGGAAGCAAAAGATTACACTGAAAGACCACAGATTTGATTTGCAAGAGTAGTAATTACAAAGCTGCTAACAGTGCTATTGGACGGAATGTATGTTTTCTTATACTTTTAATTATTTATTTAGGGAAAAGACACATATAAAATATAATGATTTAATTGTGAAAAACAAATGCAAAAAACAAAAAGTACTGGGAGGGATAAAGTATTCTTGTATCCAACAAATATATAACAGCAAAATCCAATGGAACACAAAGACACAAGCATGGCCATTATAAAAAATGAATAACTTTAATAAAACAAAGACTAAAAACTAAAAAAGGATATGCACTTTCAGGTTAAAACAAACCCTTCATCAGATTTGACTTATTTAACTGCTTAGCTGTTTGTTTTTTAGGACCCCAGTGTGCAATGGAATAAGAAACAATAAGCAGTTCTACGATTGTGCTTACCCAGCTGTGGTTTCATTAGAGCACTCAGCCCTCACACTTTAAATCTGGCACTCATGGGGAAATCGTGCACAAAGACTAACAGAGCTTCCACAAGTATGGCAAAAAAAGACAACAGTGGAAGAAACAGATCTGCAATGACTACAGTCATTGGAAATCGTGCACAAACCACATGAGCAACACTGATTATCGCTTAATTGTATCACTGCATAACTGTAATGAAAAAGTGGATACTTAGTTAAGTCTGCGCACACTAAATGACAGCCACAAAGATGGCATTGCAGATCACGTGATTATCTCCAAACTCTGGAACACTGCTTGTCAATAGAGCAGAAGAATGTCTCAATTTATTTATCCATTCTTCTCTATGATGGCTTCTATTGCAAAGCATCTTGGTCAGAGATGCAATACTAAGCCAGTGCAATGTAAGGAATCTTAGAATTTATTGAGCAACTTTAAAGCACGTTAGACACTGAACTGTAAGTAACCAGAATTTTGTTAATCAGAAGTATGCTTGTTTTGCTTTGAGCTGAAAGTGAACTTTTTCACTGCCATAAAATTCACTTGATGTAAAGAACTATTCTAGTGTATTACACTTGCTGTACTCATACCTCTCAGTTGTACAAATTTTCACAGAATGTCTAGCTTTCTGCCTCATAATTTTGGTCTGCTTTTCATAAAATTGTGTTTTTTGGCAAATTAGTAGTAAATCATTAAAGATTGAAGTTAGAAAATGACAGACATTTGAGGTTTCAGACTTCATACCCTTCAGAAAACTCATGGTAATGCAAAATCTATTGTATAAATGTTCTAAGTTTAAAAGAGCAATGTTTAAAAATTGTCCCTCCTTTTGGGGCTTTGTCCCACATTTATTTATGGCTTTGTCCAGATTTCTTGCTCTAAGAGGTTGAGAGGTATGGCCATAATATAATATATAACCACAAGGTATTGTATAAATCCATATCTATTACTTATACACAATTTCTTATTTCTGGCAGACAAAAGCAAGGAAAAGGATTTATAAAAAAAAGTGATTTGCATATTTCAGGTCTGACTACTGGCCACTGTTCTGGCTATTTTTTTAGGATCATAGGAGGTTACTAGGCTATTGGCCTTGAGGCTCTTATAAGCCTAACCAAGAGTTTAGCCCATGTTTTGACAAATCAGCAACCAATGCCCCTGTCCAGCAGGGACACGGGTGGAATCCCAGGGGTATACTTTCTGTTTCCCATCCAGGTATCCAGGTTACGCTTAAAAAGGTGTAAAGAGGTATTCTGCTTGATGTGGAGAGGGAGTCTATTCCATAGATGGGGGAGTCTCTGGGACACAAATCTGTCCTGCCAACAAGTCTTGCTGATGTGACAGACCAGGTTGAGGCTGAGCATGTGGGTTACTTGAGTGGACCTTGACTTGCAGATATGCAGCAGTCCCTTCAAGGCGGGGTCCCTGATCACTTTGTATGCCAGACAGAGGTCACCTCTGAGGAGTCTGTATGAAACTGAGTTGAGGGATAGGGCTTTTAGCCTATCTGTGCATGGTAGATGTTTGAGGCCCTGCATTCTCCTGGTGGGGAACCACTGTGGTCTGTCCAGCTGCTGCATGTGCTTGCAAGGTACATGCCGAAAGGGGCATTGTACTCAATAATGGGCCTTATAAGGGAAGAATACAGGGATGTTATGACCTCCTTGTCCCTGGATGAGATACTTTTACTTATCAGGTAGGCCATGTAGAAGGCTTTCCATACAACAGAAGCAACATGGTGGTCAAAAGTCAGGTTGCTATCAACCTGGGTGCCCAAATCCCTCACAACTGATTGCATGCTTAGGACATTGTTATTAATGTGATAATTTTTGGGGACATCATTCTCTTGCAAAGTTGGTCAGCCATAGCCCACTGGTTTTGGCCTGCACCTCAGAAAAGTATATCCCAAATAACAGAGGCCCCAAGACTTAACCCTGGGGTACACAGCTTGTTATGGGTCTACTGCTTGAGGTAGCTTCCTCTATTTTGAAAACATGGATTCTATCAGTAAGCCAGTTTGCTACCCATTTGGTAACATATGGATTGATGCCTAGTTGAGAGTGTTTTTCTATTATGCCCAACTGGAGAATAGTGTCAAAGGCTTTGGCCAGGTCAAGGTAGGCAGTGTGCACCATCTTCCCTTGTCCATGGCTTTGGCTACTGTCTCAAACTCATCAACCAAATTTAGCAGACATGACCTCCCCTTGATTAAGCCAAACTGTGTGGGATCAAGTGTTTGGAGGTTGCCAATGTCCTTGTTAATGAGGTCCATGATAATCCATTCCATGGCCTTGCAGATCAGGCTAGTTATCCTGATGGGCCTACAATTTCCTGGATTGGTTGTCTCTTCACCTTTGTGTAAAGGGATGACATTAGATGTCCTCCTCTCAGCTGGGATGAAGCCAGTACTCAGGCTTTGGTTGAACAGAGTGGCTAACTGTGCTGCAAGTTCCTGCCTGAGTTCACGTAGGATGCAGCCTGGGATGTTTTGGATCCCATGGAGGCTGTATTTCTTGCCTTTGAGAGAGCAGTGATGACCTGTTTACTAGATATAAGGGGAAGGGGGCAGGTACTGTGGATGTCCTGATTTACTGATGGGGACAGAGGGGTGAAGTTTTTGCTGAATCTGTCAGCCAGCAAGTTTGCTATATCTACAGCATTTGTATATGTGGCATCCTTGACCACCAGTTCTGAACAGATCTGGGCACTTCCTTTGAGGTTGCAGACATATGTGAAGAAGGCCTTATGATTGTCTCCAGTAGAGGTGGCCAATTTGGACTCTAAGTTTGGTTTGGAGGATTTCACTAGTGCTCTTATTTGCTTATTCAGGCTAAGGAGACATTGCTTTCAATTAGGCATCTGCTCCTTCTTGGTCTTGGACAGCAATTTTTTTCCTTTTGTTATAGAGTTTATTTATTGCAGATGTCCACCAGACAGGTTTACTCTTCCTTGCAGAGGATGATTTAGTCCTGTTGGGTATTCCTGATTCCATGCATCTATATAAATGCTTGTATAGTGCTTTGGTGTAGTTTTGGATATTGATGCTAGTTCCTACAGAGGGGGGCTGTAAAGCTGCTTATACCAAACCTCAGGAGGCTATAATCATCTGTGGGGAAGTTTTTGTATCTGATCATAGCTGGGGGGGGGGGGGTTGAGGGAGATGGTGACTTCGAAAGTGACCACTTTGTGGTCGGATCTTACCAGGGAGGATGATACTATAGGGATGCTGCAGTGGTTACTCATTTTGGTTAATACCAAGTCCAACACATTATCACCTCTTGTAGGGGTATTGACTAGCTGTTCCAAGGCATTTGCATTGACAAAATCAAGGAATCTGTGGGCATTTGTGTTCTGGCATGAGTAGTTCATCCAATCTATGTTTGGGAAGTTAAAGTCATCTGGGATCAGGGTAAAGGGCTGAATCTTGATAGATTCGAACAGATCCAAATAGGCAGATTGGGCATCTTGAGTCATATTTGGGAGCTGGTAGCTAGCTATGATTTGAATAGGGGTCTTGTCAATGGTTAACTACACCTGGAGTGTCTCATGTGCATCATACTGTTTGACCAGCCTGGAGGTGTGTATGTTTTTAATGTATATTGAAACTCCACCTCCTTTGGCTTTACTGGCCACAGTTTGGGGTCTGAATGTATGATAGGATGAGTAACTAGGTAAGGCTGGGGTGCTCTCTGTAGCTTTGAACCAGGTTTCTGTGACTGCACAGATGTCAGCATTTTCCAGGGAAATGAATGATTGCAATGAGTGCAGTTTCATGCTTAGACTCCTAGTGTTTAGCAGCATGACCTTTAATTTGTGTTTTGCTGAAATTTTTATGTTGGTAGTTTTAACCTCATCACGTTTCCTAAAAAAGGCACTACAGGGGAGGCAAAAGCCTTTGCCAGAAGCCTGAAGCCCAGGTGAGACAGATGCAGGCCATTTCTGGCAAAGCATCGTGGTCTGCCGATAATATCTTCCCAGGTTGTCAGGTACTGGATCCCCCTGGAATGACACCAGAAACTAAGTCAATTGTTAAAGTCAATCATTTTCTGTTTGTATTGAGGCATCATTCTGGGTGCCAGTAGGTTGCTGCTTAAGGCTAGGGAGATACCTGCCTGGGACACAATCAGTGAGCTCAATCATGTCTCTCTTCATATAGTCCAGAGAGGTACAGCTCAAGTCATTCATGCCAACATGGACTATGACAGAGTCATAACAGTACCTGTTGTTGAGAGACTTGAATGCGTATGTGATATTGGTGGATTCTGGCACCTGACAGACAACTAACCGTGACTTTCTCCTTATCCAGGGTGGAGAGAAGCACATCTGTGTGTCTCACAATGGAGTCTCCTATGACTAATATGTTGGGTTTATGGTGAAGCCTTGCTGGTTGTGAGGGACAATTGTGTGGACTATGCGTGGCATGTGGTGTGGAGATCACGTGTGTTTTGCCTTGGAGGTCTCCTTTGTTTGGGTATGTTTATGTGAAGGACTTACACATATGTAGGTGTGTGTTTGTTTAGGTGTGGGTAGTGTTTGAGGTGCAGTGATTGTGTTGACAATCTTTTCGGTGCCAGATATACTAACTTGACGGGGAGAGAACTTGGACTCTAGGTTCATTATATAATTGCATCTCTCTCGTTAGTATTTTGATTTAATTACATCATGGAGTAGTGGTCATCAGCACAGTCTGAATTTCCTTCAAAAAGAATCCAACTATTATGTATGTCCTTACTTTATCGGGTATACAACAAAAGAAAAAAATATTGGCCAAGCATAGGTGGAAAAAAGCTATACATATTAAAAGCCCCCTGACTTTTCTAACCAGGAAGCTAAGGGGGTTAATTAATACTTCAAAGGCTAAATTTGAAGAAAAAATATCTTCTCAAGCAATGAATAACCACAAAGCTTTCTACTGCTATGTCCATAACCTCAGGGGAAATGCATAACAATGCATAAAACTTATTGTAAATAGAATCACTCACACTGAACCAGAAGCCATTGCCAACCTCTTGTCTAACAGGTTCAGCTCAAACTTCTCTTCCTCCAATACCCCCTGATAGTCCAAAGTTAATACTGCATACTACAATCCCACCAACCATTAATAGGGAACAGGTCATCAATACACTTTCCAAGACCAAAAACATTGCAATGATGGTCCCCAATAAAATCCCAAGATGTTTAGTAAATAGCATGAAATATGACCTCTCTGGTCCACTTGAATCCCTTTTCAACTGGAGCCTTCAGTCAGGTTTTGTGCACAAGGAATGGAAGATGGCTACAGTCATTCCCCTACACAAAGAGGTCCAACCACTGATGCGTGTAACTACAGGTCCATAAGTCTTATCAGCCTCATATATAAGGTCCTGGAAGGAATCATCATGGGCATGATAAATGAGGACATAGGTAACCTGCAAATGTTGGGCCCATCACAGTTTGGCTTTGTTAAAGGAGGGTCATTCCTATTAAATCTGGTGGACTTTTTCAGTATTGGATGAAGATAAGACTGTGCACACAGCTTACCTGAACCTGGCCAAGATTTTTGATGCAATACCCTACTTAGGCATTATAGATAAGATCACTAATTTAGGTATAAACCCTTTTACCAGCCACTGGACAGCCAGCTGGCTCACTGATAGGACCCAGGAGGTTAAAATAGGTGAGGCCACCTCCACCAAGAGGCCAGTCATTAGTGGATCCCGCAGGGTTCCGTACTGGGCTCGCTTCTTATTGGCGTCAATATCTCTGAAATGGAAGCAAATGTTGAAGGCTTATAGCTCACTAAGTTTGCAGATGATTGCAAGTTGGGGGTTACCATCAATTCCCCTGCCCCTGCAGACACTAGCATTCTTCAAGAAGGTCTATTTCTGACTAACAAATGGCACCAAAGCCATGGTCTTAAACTCAATGTCAAGAAATGCATAATTTTACCCTTTGGGAAGTCAACCATCCCAGCTAATTACCATGTTGATAGTGCACTCCTAAGAACTGCCCCAGTGTTCAGGGATCTGGATACAAACATAGTAGCCTTACCTTTGACCACCATGTGGCCACAGTGGTGAGGAAATCTTTTTATGTTGCACAGCTTATAAGAGCATGGCATCTAGGTCCTAAGAGGTCATTATCCCACTGTACTCCACCCTTATCAGACCAATCATAGAGTACAATGTTCCCTTCAGGATGTACCTGACCAGGCATGTGCAGCAAATAGAGCAATCTCAGAAGTTGCTTACAAAAAGAATACAAGGATTAACAAACCTGCCTTATGCAGAGCACCTTAAAGCCCTTTCCCTCTACCCAGTCTGCTATAGATTGCTCAGGGGTGATATATGCCTAGCTTACAAGGCATCCACAAACCCCACACTTTGACTTAAGAATATTTAAGAAAGAGTACCACAAATAAAAAGTCTAGGGACCTGAATTTTGTCTGTGACTTAAACAGAACATGCTGGAGGGATAGGTGTGTCCCAAAGACTGCCCCTCCTATGCAACAGGCTTCCCATCCATGTGAATCTGAGTTCATTTATTACCCAGTTTAAGAACAACCTAGACCAGTGGATGGGGAATAGGAAATTTACACCAGGCATGGCACCCATGTCCCTTATGGACAGAGGTAGCTTATAAATGCCTGGGTTTCAATGTCCTATTAAGATACAGGACATCATTATTCTTTTGGGAAAACTTGGCTAGGCTTAGAAAGGGCCCCCAGGTTGTTAACCTAGTGACAATCTAAGAATCTACAAATCTATGAATGTATGAATATAAAGCAAATTTATGAGTATGCATGAAGACAAGAAATGCATTTCTCCAAGCAGTTTTTGATTTATGAGTTACAAAATCAGAAGTGCTTCTGCAAATAGGAATGATACACAAGTTAGAATGTCAGAAGTGCATCTGAAGACTTATGGAAATCCCAGATATTTCATATGGAAGGAATGTACTGATGACATGCTATGGTCTGTGATTTGTTATGCTATCTTATTAAATTTCCTTCCATTTTATGTGCCGCTTCAAGATGTGTGACTGGAGACATACATTTCTTTCCTCAAATTTTTTTTTTTATTTTTCAAATACATTTGAATGAATTCCATAGTATTTATATATAATATCTTAAATAACTATGTACGCTATTTACATTAGCCTGACACTATAACAGATCTTAATGTATACAGTTACTTTATAAGTATGTCCAATCCATTATCAGAGTGTCTGAAATTAATGTATAGTGTCAATCAATGATAAGCCTTTTCCCCACGGGTTGTTGATAAATGGCTTTGGATAAATTCTTAGTTCTTTAATTTTAATTTCCAATAATGCTGTGGTTTTCAGTAGGCTATAGAAGTCTTCCAAAGTTGGTATTGTGTTTGTATTCCATCTTCTTGGTATGCACTTTCTAGAAATTGCAAGTATTGTCCATACTAGATACATGTTTGACCTATTCAAATGAGGACCTTCGTTCATATTTAATAATACAAGAGCTTTAGTTAAATAAAATAATTCATTAAATAAAGTTTGCAGAAAGTTATTAATACCATTCCAAAATGGCTTAATTTTAACACAGCCAAAGAAAATGTGGTTCCAATTTGCACTGTATACTTGCTCACATCTCCCAACATATTCCTTTTATGGAAGAACTAATTTTACTGATTCTGTCTGGGGTTAAGAATGTGCTGTGCAAGCAGTTCCAATTAAAAACTTTCCAGTATTGTGTAAAGGATGTATATTTTATTGATAAGCTATTTGTTTTAATATCTTCAGTTAACTGTATTGAGTGTCCTTTTGTTATATATTTCCAATATGAGGTTTTGGGTGTTGTTTTATAGTTTATCAATGTTGCGTCTTTCGGCTTTTCCCGGTTAGGGGTCGCCACAGCGGAACTCCGGTCCGCTAATGATTGGCAGTAGATTTTTACGTGCCGAGTTGCCGGCCCTGACGCACAACCTTCAACAAAGGTACGCACATTCATGCATGTCTCCACAAACAAGACGCTCTAGCTGAGAATCGAACAGGACAATGTCTTACTGTGAGGCGACAATGCTACCGCAGCACCACCACCGCTGTTTTATAGTTTAGCAATATTTTGTAAAATTTTGAAATACCGTTTCCCATGTCAAAGTCATTATATATGATTTCATACAGTCCGTATTAATTATTCGAACATTTTAAAGTTCGAATGTCATATAGTCTGCACCATATGATCGAACTGTAAAAAGTTTGAAGGTGAAAAGCAACGGTTCTGTACGGAAGTGCGATCTCAGAGTTTGTATATTTAAGTGGGGGGTGCATGGGAGCTTGCCCCCTTGCTCAGAGCATTGAGGTAAGTTCTTTTTTTTTTTTAATTTTTTATTATATTTTTGATGTTTCAAACTTGTCGAACATACGAGGTTCAAAGTTTTGAAACTTCGAATAGTTAATATAGACCCGATTTTATATATGTATTTCGTAAATTTAGGTATTTCTTTAAATGAAGAATTGTTAATTAGTCTACTTAAATATTGCGAATATGACAGAATACTCTGTAAAGTTAGCCGGTCTTGTTGTGGAATTTTGTATGTTGTTTTTATTACTTGCATATCTAAAACTTTTAGTTTTTTGATACATTGAAACCAACAAACAAATCCTTTCTGTTCCCAGGAATTAATAATTTCTCTATATATTTTAGGTGGAAAGTTCTTTGTGACTATAAATGGTGTTAAAAGATCAAACCAGGTTTTTAAATCTAGATTTGCATTCATAATTTTCCTAAATGAGTCAATGTAATAATTAATCATACGAGTTTTAGTGGGTTTAGTTATGTTATATTGCATACTAATACATATGTGCCATGGCAAATTGTTTTTATCTGTTATTTGAAATTTTTTTTGTAAATCAAATTAATTTATTGATATTACAGTTAGTAATTCTTTTCAGTTTGCAGAGTAGTTTGGACTTATCCAATCTGTTTTAGATATTGATGCTTTTATATATGTTTCTATATCAGGAAAGTTTAATCCTCCCTGTTTCCATGGTCTGATATGATGTATTAAAGCTATTCTGTTTCTTCTGGGAAACCATAAAAATTTAATTAATGAATTTATTGATATTACAGTTAGTAATTCTTTTCAATTTGCAGAGTAGTTTGGACTTATCCAATCTGTTTTAGATATTGATGCTTTTATATATGTTTCTATATCAGGAAAGTTTAATCCTCCCTGTTTCCATGGTCTGATATGATGTATTAAAGCTATTCTGTTTCTTTTGGGAAACCATAAAAATTTAATTAGGTATGAATTTATTTCTTTAAGTATATTCCTTTCTGGTAACAGTTGTATTGCCAAGGCTATATATAGGATCTTGGGCAGTAAAACCATTTTATTTTGTTCTGTTTTGCCACAGCGATTTTAATTGTATTGATGATGATATTGTAGTTTTTTGAGACTAATTCATTATCCTTGCATAACTCAATTTCTAGATATTTTAAGGTAGATTCTTGTTTCCCTATGATGTGATCCCCTTAGTCTGCAGTTCTTTTTTATTTAAAAATAAAAATGTTGATTTTGATTTATTGAAATGGAGTCCTGAAGTCATGTGAAATTTGTCAATTAACATATTTAATTCTTCTAATGTCTCTTTTGTATTAGATAATGTTAGTAATATGTCATCAGCAAATAGCATTACTTTAGAATTGTATTGTTCATAAACACCCATTTGATTTTTATATTCTTATGAATTGAATTGGCCAATATTTCAAAAGCCTGAGCAAATAGAATCAATGACATGGGACATCCTTGTTTAGTGCCTTTTGTTATATGTATATATTCAGGGGTAAAAGGACAAAACTTGACATACACTAAATTATTTGTAAATATATTCTTTAGGAGATGAAAAAGGATGCAGGAAATTCAAATAGCATTAGGATTTTGAATAAACAGTCCCAATTTAGGGAATCAAAGGCTTTCTCTATATCTAAGCCAATTATGAATGTTTCTTTATTTTCTTTATTAACATAATCTATAAGATAAATTATCCTTTTAATATTGTCATGTGTGTGTCTATGATATAGAAATCCAGTTTGATCATTATTTGTTTTGGATAGTGGTATTTTCATTCTGTTATTTAATATTGTCATAAATATCTTATAGTCATTATTTAATAATGATATAGGTCTATATGAGGTACAGAGGTTTGGGGAGTTGTTTTCCTTTAGGATTGGTGTGATTAAGGAGTATCTCCAAGAGGGTAGCATTAAAGCATACAACTGCATTTCTATTAGAGTTTTATGGAAGGGGGCGGAGCCTGAATGGCTAACTGAAAGCAACAGTATTTTAGAGCTCCATATAACTTGTTAAATAAGACAGGAAAAAAATATTCTTTTTTTTTCTTCAAAGTTTAAAATCTTATAGATAAAGGACTAATTTACATAATTAGAAACTTTGGTGAAGTTTTACAAATAATTTCCTGTCAAAAAGCTTGGAGATATATTTACTTGTTAAAATGACCAACCAGGATGCTGCCTTAAAGAAGGAACTACAACAGATGGCATCTACCCTGCAGGATTTGTCTTTGAAGATGGATGATTTTAAAGAGAACCTGGAAAATCTTAAAACAAGCAGACAAAAACAGGCCGACACCCTCAAGGAAATGCTACAACACCACCAGACAAGGATAACAGAAATAGAGGTTTCTCTGAATGACTTAGAAAGCAGACTTAAGGAAGAGGAAACATAAAAAGAACTGTTTCTTAAACAAAACACTTGGTTGGTTAATAAAGTAGATGACTTGGAAAATAGGGAGAGGAGAAATAATATCAGGATTTTCGGATTACCTGAAAACACAGAAGGTGAGGATATTAATTCCTTTTTATCAAGCTGGATCCCTGACTTTTTAAATTTAAAAGAAGGACTTTCCTTTGGCATTGAAAGGGCATACAGAGCTCTTGGGAAACCTGCCACTAACTCAAACTCTCCTCCTAGGTCAATAATTATCAATTTTTTTTCCATATTTGGACAAGGAACTGATTTTAAGATCTGCTTGGAGGAAGGCACCTCTAAAATATAAACAGAGCCTGATAAGATTTGATAACGACTATTCATCTAGAATAATGGAACAAAGGAAAAAAAGTGTGGCCAATGAGAAATTTTCTGAAAAAAAATAACATCAAGGCACAACTTGCATACCCAGCTACGATAAGAATACTATATGCCAACGAGATGAGGACTTTTATTGACTTAGGGGAAGCCTCTTCATTTATTAAAACTAATATAATTACTTTACCAGAATATATGGATTGGATGTTACCTTCTCTCAAGAGAACAAAAGAAACAAATGTCTGGACAGATGTCAAAAAGAAGAAGCAAAAGACTGATACTGTTACAGCCAAATCTCTCAAAGCATCTACTATGATATGAATTGTTTTAACATTGCTTTAAAGGACCAATTTTACTGTTTGGAATTTTAAAACAAAGGTAACGAACTACTAGAATCATTATCTATATTTTTTTGAAAATAGATAACACAAGAGTTTTCACATTACCTCAGGTATGTAAAACAGGGTACTTTTCTTTCACAGAAGGAGAGTTATATAGCACATAAAATATTTATACTGTAAATCAACATACATAGTATATGTGTATTGTCTCTTAATTTTCTCTTTTCTTTCTCTCTTTTCTCATTATTTATTTTAACTGCATCTTGTTTCCCTTTGTAAATTCTCTCCTATTTACTACACTAATATAGTATGTATATATTTAATAACTCGTTATCTATACATAGATAAATAATAGTCTAAAATAATCTAGTTTTAAGGTAGACTAATTGGAATAGTGAACTTAATTAATTATTACAATATTTATTAGATTAATGATAGTCATGTTATGCTTATTGGGATTAGGGACATGTTCGTGATTAACTCTGAAATGCTCCATTCATGTACATCTGTCCTTTGAATTATTTCCTTTTAGTATTAACAAATACATTTAAAAAAAAAAAAAAGGAGGGGAAATGTACTGTTGGTTAAGAGAAGTGAAGCTTTCTTCACATTTTATTTGTGTTGCCATAGCAACAGTAAACAATTGCTGCAGTTTCTAAGGACACTGTGAATCTGTGAAGTGCATTTAATCTCACAGTTAACAAATAATAAGAAAAAGTAATGTTGTTTAGTTGTTAAAATTAAACAACCTAAACAAGGTAAAATAAATACATAATAGGACTATTTGTATATATTTTATGATTTATCCTCATAGGATTACATATTCCTGGAAACACAACTGAAATGTTCGCAAACTACATGTGCACTAAAATGAGGCTGCTTGATTAAAAAGTATTACTCAGTTTAACATGCTGACTCCACAAGCTGTCTGCACTGTAAAAATTGCATTTTATGTTACTTGAAAATAGTCTCTAGAGCATATGAAAAGATACAAATTACTTTATGCAGCATGTTATTTTTGCAGTTACATCACACTCTGTGCAAACTCACTTGGCAACTGATAGCTATTAATTTAAAATATCAGTTTAAATATTAAATGTGCCCTTGAAATGCTATTGACATTTTGACAAAATATAATCTGAACTGCAAAATTAATGACTTGAAAGAAGTGAAGTAATGCATATATTTGAAAGACAGTTCTTGACACTGCAGTAAAAGTAAAAATGTATATTCACAAGGAAGTATTGAAATGTTATAGTCTTCCAGTTAAAATAGCTTACTGTCAACATTTTGTGATATCAGAAAGTTTGAAGAGCTAGGAATTACTATTCTTTGTCTTTATGATTATTAGACAGATGATAGACTCTGTTTAGTTTAATGAATTGTGACATATGTTTATGAGGAAAAGTGGACTCAGTTACTCACATTGGACTACACATTCCTGGAAACTCAACTGAAATGTTCCCAAATTACTTGTGAATTTAAATGAAACTGCCTGATTAATACATATAATTTACTTTAACAACCTGAATCCAAAAGCTATCTGCTCTATATATGCTACATTATATATATCACTTGCATATGACAGTCTCTAGAGCATACGAAAAAATACATATTTTTGCAAGATGCTATATTTGCACTAACCATACATTCTAAACTAACTCAATTGGCAGCTGACAAGTTATTTATTTGAAACATGTCTAAATATTAATTGTGCCCTTGAAATATTGTTGCCGTTTTGACAAAACAAAACCTGAATTGAAAATGGAATGATTTGAAGAAGTGAAGTATTGTACAGATTTCAAAGACAGCTATTGACACTACAATATAAGTAGAAATGTATACATGCAAGGAACATTTGAAATGCTTTATACTTTCAGTTAAAATAGCTTATTGTTAACTTTTTGCTTTATCAGAAAATGTAAAGAGCTAGGAAATTATTTCTAATTTGCCTTTATAATGTTTACTAAAGTGATGTTAGTCACTGACTTGTTTAATGGATTGCGAGTCATGTACAAGACAGACTACTGAATGTTATTTCTGTTTACCTATGTCTGCTGAACTTCTTTTATTAGTACTGATTTTAAATAAGGGAAAGAAAGGGAAGAGATCCCTGTTTTTGGTCAAGGGAGGAGAGGCTTAAGAGTATTCTAACTGCCCTGAGAACTCTCTAAGATGCTCTAAATACTATTTGATTAATACTAATGTAAGTTAAGTCTTGATTACCATGTAGGTACCTTCACATTCATTCTAGACCTGATTTGATTACCCATTCTGGAAGCAGGAGGTGCCCTATGCAGGATGGGAATTGTCAGGGTGATCATAGTTCATTCTTAGACTCTGCTTTGTAAATATATAAATATGTAAAAGCACTGCACACTAGAATGTAGGGTGCCTCTACTCAGAGTCAGGAGACCACTGATAAGCCATGTATGTTGAAGTTGGTGAGCTAAAGAGTGGGAAAGTAAAGGAAGACAGTACACCTACAGTAAATTCATATTTCATTGGTAATCACTCATTCTCTCCTGTAGAGTCCTTTTAGTCAAATTATTTTAGTAATAATCTATTTGTTGTTGGCTTGTTTAGTGTATGCTCCTCTGTTGCATTTAATTTATCCAAAATGACATATCTGACATGTTTGGGATCTCTTAAGGGTAACTAAATATTGGATATTTTCTAAGTCAACATAATAATTGTCTACACTACTAGCATTCCATCCTGATATATAAAATACTATAGAACAATAATAGAATAATATAGAATTTCATATCTCTTTTAAGAAAATTCTCCATATAATAATTTAACATATGGAGCTCAGTTGATATTGTTGGTTAAAGGTATGGGTGATAAAATCTAATAGATCTATCTTTTTCTATTGGATTAGGAATGACTTTCATTCCATGTTTAATGGAAAATTCATATCTACTTGTATTTGATACTTTAGAATTAATGTTTTATAGAAGTACTTTTTTAAAGCCTTACCAGAATTTTACCCTACTTATATTTAAAGAAGAAAGAACATTAAGTTACACTTCCAAGTTTACATGCATAAAAATGACATCTAATGTTATCAGAGAATATGGTATAACTACTATAATCAAAATAAAAAAAAATTGAAGCAAAAAGTTTCTTCCAACAATAACTTGAAATGGATTTAACATTCTTAACAATAAATACTAATGGCTTAAATAATGCAAATAAAAGATCACACTTACTAAAATATTTAAATAAGGCACAAGTAGTATTTCCCCAGGAAATGCATTTTAAGACTAATGATAGCTTTATTTGGAACCCTAAGGACTATACAGTCTTAGCTCAATCCTCCTACAGTACAAAGACAAAAGGAGTATCAATTTTCTGGAAGAAAAACATAATCACTCTAAAAGTTATTTATAAATATGAAGACAAAGAAGGTCTACTAGCATTTGTTATAATTAAATTTATTAACAGAATATGGACCTTAGCTAATCTATATTGGTTACCAGGAATTTGAAGCAGGAATGGTTGAAAAACACCTAGATTTTATTTCCAACAATTATAAAGGAAATCTTATACTGGGAGGAGACTTTAATTGTACCTTAGAAGCTTCTGAAACCATCAAGAAGTCTTTCTGCATAGCATCTATTTCAAAATCCTTAAAAAATGGATTGATTAATTTCATTTAATAGACACTGTTAAAGTAAAAGATGATAAATCCTTATTATTTTCCCATAAA
Source organism: Protopterus annectens (assembly GCF_019279795.1). NCBI lineage: Eukaryota > Metazoa > Chordata > Ceratodontiformes > Protopteridae > Protopterus > Protopterus annectens. The sequence continues at coordinate 560,674,369 of NC_056747.1, forward strand.
GACCATAGATTTGGAACACAAACCAGAATAGACAAATTATTCATAGTTCAAGATTTACAAACAAAAATCCTCAACTTTTCAATAGTTCCATGCCCCTTCTCAAATCGTGACTCTCTCATAATGAAGCGCCAAATAGAGTTTAAACCTTTAATCCTCTCAACTAGAATTCCATCCTATATCACGAAAATTAAAGAATTCAGACCCTGGGTGTTGCCAGAACTACAATTATTTCTTATAATTAATAATACAACAGAAATCAGTAGAGTCATGGTTTGGGACTCATTAAAAACGTATTTATTTGGTAAGATTCTTAGTTGGTACAAAACAAAGTTAGAGAGTAGGAATCTGAATCATTAGACTTGCAAACCAGACTCTTGACAGCAAAATCTAAAAAAAAATCAGAATTGTCCAGAAGTCAAAAAAGAAATAGAGGAATTAAATAAAAAATATAATGAAATTCTAACACACAAAACTTGTCTAACCTTGCAAAAATTTAAAATAAACTCATTAGCCACCCCCCCCCCCAGATATCTACATAACTTATCTACAATAATTAAAATATAATCTAAAGCAAATAACATTAGTAGTATATATCATGAAAAGAAAGGGGAACAGTATTAGATATAGGAGACATCCTTGAAGCATTTCAGTTCCATTATATGGAACACTTCAAAAAAGAAGATTTAGATACCAACCTTATCAATATAAAACAAATTCCTGAAAACTTAAAACCTTTAAAACCAAAAACCTATATCCTACAAAGAAATTGTTGACAAGATAAAAGAAAGTAAATCCAACAAAGCATTGATAGATGGTATAATTACAGAAATTTACAAACTCTTCCCTTCAACAGTAATCTCCCCTTTTCATAAAACTTTGCTAGAAGTCCAGTCAGAAGCAAAAACACTACCCTCATGGAAATATTCTCTCATAATATCAATTCTAAAAGATAATAAACCATCAGACCTTTGCACCTCATATAGACCTATATCATTACTGAATAATGATTACAAAATATTCATGGCAATCCTAGCTAACGGAATGAAAATCCCACTTTCAAAGACAGTTAATAATGATCAAACTGGATTTTTATATAACAGGCACACACATGATAATATTAAAAGGATACTTACTCTTATAGATTATGTGAATAAAGATGATAGAGAAACACTTGTAATCAGATTAGACACAGAAAAAGCCTTTGATTCCCTCAACTGGAAATATCTATTTAAAACGTTAGCATTATTTGAATTTCCTCCTCCCTTCATCTTATTACTAAAAACATATATATTAATAACTTAGCCTACATTAAATTAGGTCCTTTCACCTCAGAATCTATCCATATAACGAAAGGTACTAAACAAGGATGCCCCCTTTCTCCTATTTTATTTGCTTTGGCTATAGAAATACTTGCAGAAATAATACACAATAACCCAAGAATAAAAGGAATAGAAGTCTATGACCAGTACATATCTAAAATAATGCTTTTTGCTGATGATATTTTATTAACCCTATCAAACTCCAGAGAGTCATTAGGAGAGCTAGAAGAAGTAATGGAGACATTTTATAAGATTTCAGGTCTACACTTTAATGGATCAAAATCAAAATGTTACAGATAAATCCATCATAGGAAAACAAGAACTTACACTAAATTATTTAGGAATAGTGTTGTGCAAAAATATAAACAAAACAATATTAATAAATTATAAAAATACTTATTGAAACAAATATATATATATATATATATATATATATATATATATATATATATATAATAGTGGAACAAAATTATATTAACTTTTGAAGACAGATTGCAATTAATAAAAATGGTCTTATTGCCAAAAATACTATATGTAGCATTAGCAATACAGTTAACTTCTGAAAGATACATTCTTAAAAAAATACACTCATGTTTATTAAAATGTTATGGTATTAAACAAAAAGAATAGAGTAGCTCGAACTCATCACATTAGACCCTGGAAACAAGGAGGATTGAACTTCCCAGAAATAGAAATATATAAAAGCATCTGTGCTTAAAACTACAATAGACTGGATAAACCCAAATTATTTTGCCAACTGGAAAGAATTAACAATGGCTATATTAACAAATGAATTTATTCTGTTAATTTTTTTTTCAATAGTAGACAAATCAAACAAACCCTGGTAGATACTATGCATAAGTATACAATATAATATAACAAAACCTTCTAAAACAACACTGATTAATCATTACATCAATTCCTTTAGGAAACTTATCAATGCAAACATAGATCTAAAACTTTGGTTTGACCTTTTAAACCCATTTACCATCACTAAGAACTTTCCTCACAAAATATATAGGGAAACAATAACCTCCTGGGACCAAAATGGATTCTTATGCTGGTTTCAATGTGTAAATAAATTAAATGTTTTAGATATACATATGATAAAAACTGCTTACAATATTCCAACACAGGACTGGTTAATCTTACAAAGCATTCTAATGTACACTCAAGATATATGCAGATTAATTAATAATTCATCATTTAAAGATATTCCAACTCCAATACATTTTCTGTATGAATTTATATATAATAGTTGTGAAAAGAAAAAAAATCCATTTCAAATCTATATAAAAAGAGTTAACATATAAAACAATTCCCAAACCATCATACTGGCAGTTCTTAACAAAAGGTCAATCATTGCAGTTAACAGAAGAAATTAAAAGTAACATCTTACTATCAATTAATTACACCTCTAACACACAATACCGGAAAATATTTAACTGGAAATACTTACATAGAGCATTTTAACACCAGATAGAAATAAAAAGATCAGTACTACTAAAAATGTTTTTTGCTGGAGGTGTGAAAAGTCAAATAAAGCAGACTGGATTCATATTTTTTATGAATGCAATAAAATTATTTATTTATTTATTTTAATTTGTTGACCGGGAGTGTCCGACTGGACGTAGGTCCATTTTCAGCGGAGGCCCGGGGAGAAAAGCTCCACAGTTAAAATAAACAGACAGCATTTACATTGGATTACATAATGATTAACAATTTACATAGCAATTACTTACAACATATTTACAGATGAAGAACATAGTACTTCAGTAGACAACTAGAATCTTTATCTGTGAAGTGCATACCAGACATTAACAAATGTTACAAGAAGAAGAAGTTCATGCTGTATAATAAGTACTGGCTTATGAGCATCTGAGTTTGCTATAATCAAGGTAGTTAGTTAATTAAATCATATTGGAATGGAATCAATCATTTCTACAAGCTTTATTTAATGAATCCTTTACTTTAACTAAAATATTGATAATACTAAATGTAAATGAAGGTCCCTACCTGAATAACACAAATATGTATTTGTTATGGACAATACTTGCTATATCTAGGAAATGCATAACCAGAAGGTGGAATTCAAATACACCCCCGACCTTAGAAGAATTCTACACTTTACTGAAGACAACTACATTGATGGAAAGTCAGGCTTTTGTAAATATTTTTTATAGTTGTTTAAAATGATATTTAAAAATATTATGTAATTGTTATTTTAATTGAAAATAAAAAAAAATTGAGAAAAAAAGAGTTTTATGGAAGAGGGATGGTACCTTTAAAGGAAAAAGTTTATATATTTCCATAATTATGCCAGCTATATGTGGAGGTTTATTATTTTTACCATCTTTTATTGTATTTGTAATTTCTTTGTAGGATAGGAATGCTTGCAGATCTAGTTTTAATTTTTCTGTTTTTTTTTTTTAAATTAGAATAATTTTCATCTAGATTTAATTGATCAATATGTATATTTTCTTTTTGGAAATGTTCCATATAGTGATTTCTATAGGCATCAAGAATGTCACCTATGTCCCAGACATTTTTCCCTTTCTTTTCATGGAAGATACTTTTAATGTCATTAGCTTTTGACTGTATTTTGATTCTTGTGGATAAATTATCCAGATATTTGTGAGAAGCAACCAATGTATTAATGTTTAGTTTTTCTAAAGCTAAACTAGTTTTATGTGTTAGAATGTTGTTGTATTTATTGTTTAATACTTCTACTTTACTTTTCATCTCCAAATGATTTTGATTTTTTTCAGCTTTTACTGACAAAAGTTTGGATTGTAGATCTAATAATTCAGAATCCCATTCTCTGATTTTTTTTATACCAAGTTAGGGTTTTACCATATATGTAAGCTTTTAATGAGTCCCATATCATTATTTTATTTATCTCTGTGGTGTAATTAATATCTAAGAAGGGTTTGAACTCTTTAATTTTAGTTATATATGCTGGAATTCTGGAGTTAAAGATTAATGGTTTGTATCCATTTTGAAGTTTTATTATCAATGAATTGTGGTCTGAAAAGGGGCAGGGAGTGATTGAAAAAGTAATGATTTTAAAGTGTAAGTCATGGGCAGCAAATATTTTATCTTTTCTAGTTTGGGTACCAAATCTGTGATCTTGATGGGAAAACAACAAAGATTTATCTTCTTTAAATTTGAAAGTATTTACAAGATGAAATGATTCTACCCACTTGTTTAAAGCTTTTGATACAGCAGATGTATGCAACGGTCTTTTATTTGTAGTTTCAGAAATATCAAATATACAGTTAACAATTTCCTCCTAATATTAAATTCCCTTTGTAATTACTGGAAATGAAATCCAAGTGTTTTTAACAGTTCTGTTCCAATGCCTGGGAGCCAGTATAGATTGGCCAGGGTCCATATTCTGTTATTATATTTAACTATTACTAATGCCATAAAGCCTTCTTTATCTTCATACTTATATATGATTTATGCGTTAATCACATTTGTTTTCCATACAATTGTTACCCCTTTTGTCTTTGTCTTATAAGTGGATTGTGCCAATATCATATATTCCTTAGGATTTCATTTGTAATTGTCATTTGTTTTGAAATGAGTTTCTTGAAGGAAGACAATTTGTGCTTTGTTCAGTTTTAAATATTTCAGTAGATTTGATCTCTTGCTAGGATTGTTTAAGCCATTGCTATTTAAAGATAAAGTTAAATCCGTCTTAGGTTATTTAGACTATGTATTTTTTGTTTTATTGTGACTATTAAACATTTTCTGCTGATAACTATAAAGTATATGTTTGAGCTTTTAAAGGAAATTATCAGTTGACCAATAAAGTAATATTTTGGTCAGGCATACTAAAATGTTTTTGTGAAATAACAAATTTAAATTAATAAATGTTAACAAAATTAAATCCTCACTAGCCATGGAATGAAAATCATTCCTAAGCTGATGGATAAACCTAAGTTCTTCAGATTATCACTCATACCTTGACAATCCAGAACATCAGAGCTCCATCAATTGAATTATCATATGCAAAATATTTGTAATAGGAATAAGCAATATTTATATTATTTTGAACAGATACAGTACTATTGTAGATTAGACAGAATTCTAATACAATATAAATGTCTACTTATTGTATAAGCAATATTTACATGAAAGATAGATGACAAGCAATTCAATCATAGTAGAGTAGGGTGTATCATATATAAGACTTCAGTAAAAGATTATAGCACACAGTTATTTAACATATTCACCCTTATTGATGAAGTCTTTCAAAACTTATTACTTAATATAAATAGATGGTAATACTATTTATACCTAATGTTTATAATACAATGTATTTTACTGGATATATCAGAAGTTATATTTCATTGTTTGCCAGCATTTAAGCAATCATTTTATTTGTTGCTAACTTGCATAAAGCATCAAGTTTGTTTTATGTGAACACTGATGAAATTTAGTGCATTTTAATTATCAGTGCATCCCTCTTCCCCCCATTTCCTACACATAAGGATATTCATATCTGTCATTTATTATAAAATGAGTGAAATTATAAGCTTAAAACAACAAATTCACGTATTGTGATTAATGATATTAATAAATTGCCATTTTATGGCATATACTGAAAGTTTTTAGATTTAAATGGCAACATTCTATTTTGTATAATCAGCAAAGGTTAAACTGAGTGATTGTCAATTTAATACTATTTGTTCAGAATGTGATTGTTACATTCTGTGACATTCCTAGTTCAAGCTTCTAATGATTCCCTTAAACAACTTTGTCAGTTTGATGTAATGTATAAAACAGTTTCCTTGGTAACAGCTTAAGTATTATGTATGGTCAAGATGGGTTACGAAACCACAATTCAAGTTAAAGCAATTATATGACTTGTTATGGACATTTACTTATATGAGAAAATCATCATGCTTCCCCTTGATGTTCAATATAATGTATGTCATTTATGACAAGTTAACACAGTAGTGTCATTATGCACAAGCCCATGTTATTAAATCATGTCTTTAATATCTAAATTCAGCAGACTGCTTCATCTTATATGACAATTATATATTTTATGTCTAGATTTACTAAAATCATACATTACATAACTACTGTGTGTGTGTGTGTGTGTGTGTGTGTGTTGCTTAGTTATTTGAGAGATCACAAGCTGTAATGCTTATTCGTATTATTAGGGTTCTGTCGTATAGCTCGCAAGACATTTCCCTGCGAGCTACATCGCCGAAACCAAATGGCTGCAGCAGCACTTTGCCGTAGTGTAATATGGCTGAAAAGCATAGCTGCTGCAGCCATAATCTATGCACGGAAATTTTATACCTGGTGGCGACCCTTACAGACAGCTGTCCGGCTGTAATCAAGCAGAGACAGCCGTACTGGATGTGTAACACATTCCTTATTCTCATTCAAGGAATGCATTCATTTAATTATTTATTTATTTTGTTGTCAGCGTCCATACATTCCAAATAAATCATTACTGTTTCTCATTTGTTTAAGAAACCCTCCTTTTATAAAAAAAAAACAGATGGCAAGTGATGCACCATATCAGTTGATACTTTGAGAGATGTAGCTGTAAGAGTTATTTTTTTGGGAGAGCTATCTTGGAATCATTTTTTTGTTTCTTCTTTCTAGCATCAGTCCAAGGATTTGTTTCTTTTATTCTTTTAAGAGTAGGGGCCATCCATTCCATTTCTTCTGGGATAGACACTATGTTGTTGTTTTTGACAAATATAGTAGCTTCTTCAAAGTCATTAAAGGTTCTCATCTCATTGGAAAAAGTATTTTTATCTTGGCTGGAAAGGCCAGCTGTGCTTTAATGTTGTTTTGTTTCAACAGTTTTATTATTGGCCAGACTTTTTTCCTTTGTTCTAGTATTCTGGAAGAATAATCATTGTCAAATCTTATCAGACTTTGTATTTTAAGGGTGATTTTCTCCAAGCAGATTTTAATATTAGTTCCTTGTCCAGAAATGAAAGAACTTGTATAACTATGGATCTAGGTAGAGTATTTCTTGAGTTAGAAGCAGGTTTCCTCAGTATTCTATGCGCCCTTTCAATTCCAAATGAAAGTCCCTCTTTCAAGTCTAAAAATTCAGGAATCCAGGTTTAAGAATGAAATAATGTCTTCTCCTTCAGTGTTTTCAGGCAAACCAAAGATCCTTATGTTGTTTCTCCTTTCCCTGTTTTCTAAGTCATCTATTTTGTTAAGCAGCCATGTATTCTGCCTGAGCAGAAATTCTTTTTGGAATTCTTCATCTTTGAGTCTCCCTTCAGTGTCATTTAGAGAAGTCCCTATATTTGTTATTTGGGTCTATGTCAATTATTTGAATCCATAAAATGTCGAACGTTATATGGTTGAGACCATATGTTCGACATTTCAAGCATTAGAAGGTTGACTTTTAATGGTGCCGTATGGTGCAAAATATGAGAATTTCCCTTTTCTGCACTGAAGTGCGGTCTCGGAGTTGGTATATTTAAGTAGGGGGGTGTGGGGGGTGCAGGGGGGCTTGCCCCCCTGTTTGCACTGTTAGTGTATGTTTTTCTTTTTTTTTTTTTTTTTTTTTTTTTTTTTTATTAGATATTCGAACTTCCAAATATTGAACATATGGTATTCGACATTTTGGAAGTTAGAATATTTGACATAGACCCTGTTATTTTTCAATGGTGTTGCTGTATTAGTTCCTTAAGCATATCAGTCTGTTTTTGAGAATTTAATTTGAGGTTTTCTAAATAATTTTTAAAGCCATCCATCTTCAAAGATGGTTCCTGTAAGGTAGATGTCATCAATTGCAGTTCTTTTTTCAAAGCAGCATCTAGATGAAAATTCCTTGAGTTGTTCATATTCAGTGACTCAATATATCTCCAAGTTACTTGACAAGAAAATGTTTGTATATCTCCACCAAAATTGATATTTATGTAGTTTAGCAGTTTATCTATAGATTTCCGATGTTTTAAACTTGAAAATAATAAAATTTTCCTATAGTATTATACTAGATTATAGGGCTCTCAAAATTTACTGCTCTCAGTTGGCCATCTACACTCCACACTCGAGACATATATTTCTAATGGTCACTTATTTCTCTTTTTATGTCTACAGCAGACATGCTGTTGGTAACTATAATAAGAAAATGCAAGAGAAGTCTTTTTTCTCCAAGCAGCTGTGAACTCGTGAGGTCACAAGGTGAAGCTGATACCCTGATTTACTTTGTCTTTCAAAGTTTAGAAACAGTTAATAGGACTGCAGTAGGTTTCATGTTTTACAGAAATGCTAATGTTCAACTAGTGAACAAGGAGTCTGAGTTTTAATTATAAACCGACTGATATCTGAGTTTTATTTATAAACCGACTGGTATGATTCAATATTTTTATCAAGAAATTTAGTTACCAATCAAAAAGCATGGGAAATAATGGTGTACATTTTCTTAGGAAAAAAAAAAAGCCAATGATAAAATATTCATAACAGTTTTTCTAGTGGTACCAGTTTTTAAGTGTCTACAAAGCCGTTAGTTCGATACCCACTTGCAATATCGGTATTCATGCCTATTCCTTTGTTTGTGTACTTAAATAAAAATAGCATCAACATCTTTTTAGAATACACCTGCTGATCATACATGAATATAATCCCTTGACTCAGAAACATTGCATCTGCAATCAAGGCTGTCAACACTGTTTATAATGCATGCACGATAGGCCACAAATCTCATTAACAATGCATGTAGCCATGCACGTTTAGATGACGAGCTGCTTTTCATCATGGTCACAGTAAGAACCTATGGGAAGATCATGTTAGTCTGATAGCAGTCGCAATAATGTATGAGTAACTGTAGTAATCACTGAGTGAGCATGAGCCTCTGGGGTAGTCATGAAACTGAACACATAGGTGGAAATGCTTATGTGCATATCTATTTTTGTAACTCGGGGTTACATATACGTAGAGAAATATGTTGTGGAAGGAAGTATGTGAATTATGCCTAAGGTGGCTGGGTAGAGGTGGTGGTAGGGTGAAAGACACACTCACGTGTGCAGACAGGCACAGACACACACGCATGCACAATTGCAAAGAGAGGTGGTGACAAATCCAGGGATGTAAAAGACAACGGAGAAGGGGATACAAGGCATACATACAGATAGCAAACTGAAATTCTTGAAGAAAATGTGAAAAGCACACTGGGTATGTGCTGTGCAGAAAAGTAACAAGCTGTATTGATTGAAACCAGTTATGACAGATGCAGAGTCTGATCACTCTACATGTACTATAATGCAAATGTCATAAAAAAAACACACATACAACCCTATGTGGATTTGAACCCAATACCCTTTTTACTGACATTCTACCAAACACTTCATTTACAAGCTGAAGCACAGAAGCAGTCATACTGAAGGTGCGAAATAAGCACATGGCATGCGATTGTTACACATTTACATAATGGAAGCAGAAAAGTAAAAAAAAAAAAGCATACAACCCTGAGGGGATATGAACCCTCCACTCTTATCATTAACATTCCACAAATCATTTCATTAACAAACAGAGAATGAAGCAGTAATACAGAAGTTGTTAGCAAAGCCTATACTGGGTGAATGTTCCACATTTAATGAACGGAAGCAGAAAAGTAAAAAAAAAAACACGCAATCCTGAGTGGATTTGAACCCTTCTCCCTGTTCACAGATACTCTCCAAATCACTCCATATACAAGGTGAACCAATGGAACAGTAAGACTAAAGGCATATGCTTTATCCTTCTTCATATCTGCACACTGCCACAAAACACTCAGCTCATTTGCATGTTAGATGGCAGCCATGGCCAATGTACATAGCAGATGACAATGATTGGACATAATCTTTGCTACACAATGAGCAGTGCAATGTTTTTTTATTTTTTGCACATGAGCATAAACAGTGCTCTTCACAACAATTTTCATGCATATTACAATCACAATAAAATAAGTAATTTAGAAGCCCTATGTGGCATTTGTGTGGCATTTTATCTATTTCTGACCAGACTGAAGGTTGAAAACTGGAGAATAGGAAAGAAATGAAAAGGGGAAGCAAATAGAGGGTAGAATAGAAGCTGAAAAAATCAGAATGCAGGTGGGGTAGGAAGGAAATACCCTTCTCTTGAAAAATATAAAATAGGAACCTGTTCCACAAAAAAGGTAAGTTGGTGGATGGATTAGGGGAAGTATGAGGAAGGTAAGAGGATTAGTTTAGGCATCAAGGAAGAGTAACATGACTGACAGGGGTGTGTGATCAGTGAGGGAGGGAGAACACAATGGTGAATGAAGCATCAGATAAACAGAGGGAAGACAACTGTGAGGGAAGGACTGAACAACCAAAATGGATAGGCATGGACAGAAAAGGGAGGGAAACAGTGTGTTGGAGAATAGGACTGAATGTTGCAGGTGCAGACTTGCCAGCTGAGATAGTGAAAAATTGCTTATCATCCTAGATATTGCCACCACTGGACCATGGGATGGATGATGGAGCCAGTGCTGGAAAGGGACATGACTCAATGAGTAACTAGAGAAGCCTCTTCATCTGGCCAGTTCAGGCATCCAACTTCATTTCCAACTGGTATCCCCTATAATCTCGACCAGCTGCAAATGGACAACAAAGATGTCATCTCCACCTGCTCTGCTATTGATAGGTACAACTGTACCAGGTTTCAGTGTCTACTTGAAGCAGATGTTTCAAGTAGGGTGGGAGGTGTGGATGCAACTATGGTGGACTAAGACCCAGATGTGGCGAGTGCTTCTGGTGATGGTGGTGGCACAGCTGCTACCACCTGCGGGTGCAAACTGGCCTTACCAGTAGGGTGGGCACAGGTCATGCTGCTGCACATAATAGTAAAAGAAATAGAGAAATAAAATAAATATATGTAAGAGAGAAACAGAGGCGACTGCAACAAATGAAGAAGGGGAAGAGACTAGAATGTCAGTTTTATTTTTGAGTCTGCTCTTTGGTAATAGGTTATGGGCAACTATGTGATTAAAGTAAAATTGTAATTATACTTCCATTAAATTTTGCTAGTTTTCTACAGAAAAAATTCCTGAAGTCACTCCAAGTGTTATATGACCTTTATTTCTCTATTATCTGGAACTTCCTAAATCACATTTTACCCGTTTTTATTACACTGGTCCCTTCTGCAGTCTGGAAATTTGTACCAGAATTTCAGACTCTAGAGGCACCTGATATATAATGTAAATCTAAGTGTTATTTATAGGGCTTTTATTCTTAGCTACAGAAGGAAGCATATAAAATATTAAGTGTCCTGATCTTACTGGAGAAACCAAAATATTATTAAATAATAATGAATAATAGGCAGCAAAGTCACACAGCTGTTAACATTGCTGTTTTATGACTACCTAGTACAAGAACTAATTTCAATAAAAAATAAAAATAAAACAGTAAAAACAAATCTGACAGTTTGAACTATCATAGCACAAGAAGATGAAATAATAAGTATATTTGCAAAGTCAAACTGTTGGGAAATAAAAATATTACAAGTAAAACATGTAATGCAAGGGGACTGTGGCCTTCTGTATCCCTAAAGTGAGGGGACTCTGTCCCCCACCCCTGTTTCTAAATATATTAACTCCACAGACATTGTATAACTGAAAACAAATACTGTAATACAAAATATAGTATGTGCTCATGGAGTTAGGATATACAGAGTAAGAAGGTGAAGTGGCAAAGTCCCCTCATATCAGCTAGTACATGAGAAAGACATACCCTGCATTACATGTTATATCTGATAAAACAGCTGATTTTTTTCTGATTTTGATGATTTTGTTTTCTGTATTTTATTTCAAAAACATTTGACATCCCCCCTGCAAAGGTAACCACCATGAAAAACTTCTCCAAAGCTAACTTTGGGCTCCTAAAAACAGAGGTGGCTAACTTCACAGCACCCATGCAAATGGAGAATAGTTGCATGAACGCTGAATCATACACCAATGCACTGTATGAACACGTACAGAAATGCATGGATCTCGCCATACCCAATAGAACCAAGATGCTCTACTCAAAAATAAGGAAGCCAATCTGATGGTCCCCTGCTATAAACAAACTCTACAACAGAAGGAAAAAACTGATGCGGAAGAAGGCGAAGTCCCAAGACTGGAAAAACTCCCTTATCATAGTTGCATCCACACCTCCCACCCTACTTGAACCATCTGCTTCAAGTAGACACTGAAACCTGGTACAGTTGTACCTATCAATAGCAGAGCAGGTGGAGGTGACATCTTTGTTGTCTATTTACAGATGGTCGAGATTATAGGGGATATCAGTTGGAAATGAAGTTGGATGCCTGAACTGGCCAGATGAAGAGGCTTCATCAAATCCTCTAAAGCTAGCTATGAAAACAGAATTGCAGCAAATAGTAAAGACAACCACAAGGCCTTCTATAGTTATGTAAAGAATCTCCACGGCAATACCCAGATTTGCTCTGAGCTACTGCACAATGGTACCTCCCATACAAAGTCAACAGATATTGCCAATATACTGGCTGACAGATTAAGTGCCAAATTTACCCCTCTCTCCCCCACCAAAGGACAACTCACCAATACCAGTAGATTGCCAGGCATCCAGTATTACTGCTGCACAGGTTAAAACAGCACTGTCCAAGGCCAAGAATATAGCTTCTATGGGACCTGACAATATCCCTGGCTGTGTTCTACATCAACTACAGAGTGAACTGGCACCTCTTCAATCACAGCCTCACCTCAGGCTTTGTCCCTACCAAATGGCGCACTGTTACAGTCATCCCTCCCACAAAGGAGGAGTGACTACAGACCCTGGGAACTATCGCCCCATTAGCCTGATGACTCTGATATGCAAAGCTATGGAATGCATCATCACAGATCTAATAAATAAGGATATAGGGAATCTCCAAACTCTAGATCCCACACAGTTTGGTTTTGTGAAGGGTAGATCATGCCTGCTCAACCTGGTCAACTTCTTTCGGTCAGTCCCCAGAGCTGTGGATGAAGGCAAGGTGGTTCATACAGCCTACCTTGATTTGGCCAAAGCCTTTGATACTACTCCCCACTTAGGGATCATAGAAAAACTCAATAAGCTGGGCATCAACCCCTATAACACTAGGTGGATTGCAAACTGGCTCACAGATAGAACCCACAGTGTGAAAGTCGCTGACTCCAAGTCAGTCTGCCAACCAGTCACGAGTGAAGTCCCACAGAGTTCGGTCCTGGGTCCTCTCCTGTTTGGTATCTACTTCTCTGAAGTCCAGGCCAACACGAAGGGACACTGGCTGACAAAGTTTGCAGACAATTGCAAGTTGGGAGCTATTATTAACTCCCCAAGTGATGTTGACATCCTACAAAAGGCCTCACCGAGACAAACTAATAGTGTTGGAACCATGGCCTTAAGCTCAATGCCAAAAAATGTGTCATCATCTCCTTTGAGAAAAACCCAGTTCCCATGATTTACCACACCGATGGTAGTCCACTGAACACGGAAGGCGTTATAAGAGATCTGGGAACACAGGTTAACAGCAACCTCTCTTTTGACCACCACATTATCACTGTGGTCAGAAAGTCTTTCTATGTGGTACATCTCATTACTAAGGGTTTTGTATCCAGGAAGAAAGAGGAGATTGTCTCCCTCTACTCTTCCCTCATTAGGCCAATCATAGAGTGCAATGCCCCATTGGGCATGTACCTCACTAGACACCTGCAACAAATGGAGAGGCTGCAAAAGTACCTCACAAAGAGGGTCCTAGGCCTTAAACACTTGTCCTACATGGACAGACTCAAAAAACTCCAACTATTCTCTGACTCATATCACCTACCTAGAGGCAATCTCTGCTTGACTTACAAAGCCATGTCTGACCCAGCTCTATTAGAAATGCTACATCTAAAGAAATCCCAATCCCTCTGCACCACACATTCCAGAGACCTCAACATCATTACCATAATCAACACAACAAGCTGGAGGGACAGGTTCATAACCATGAGACTGCCCATGCTATGGAATATACTTTCATACATGTCAAACAGAGCACCTCACTGGCCCTCTTCAAGAGAAATCTTGATGAGTGGATAGGAAATAGAAAATTCACCCCAGGGATCACTCCAGTGGCTCCACTCGACAGAGGCACTGGGAACTAAGGTTGGGTGGCATGATGTCAGAGTAATCCTATGGGCTAGGGTTGTAAAGGCTCCAGGGCCATTAGCCTAGTACACACCTATGAACCTATGAACAGTATATTACTTCCTCACAGCACTTAGTTATCTATTTTGGTATCTAACTCCGGTACCTTTTATGTGAAGTTTGCATATGCTCCATGTGTCCATGTGTTTTGTCCAGGTGTTCTGCTTTCTTCCCACATGAAGCAAAGTGAAGCAGTGTTGCTTCAGAGTACTCCAGGTATGTGTGCAGTGTAAATGTAAATATGTTCTGGAATGCACTGCCAGCCTTTCCAGGAATGTTCCCTTCCTTATTCCAACTGCTTGTCCTGTCTCCCAGCAAACCTGAACTGGATAAAGTGGCTAATAAAAAAAATGGCTGAAATAAGGAAGAGCAAAAAGAAAACAAAATAGAAGTTTAATATTGATTATTTTTAGTTTATTGAGGCATGTATGTTAATCAAGTCAGCAACTCAAAACAAGAAAAAAAAACTACAAACATATTATGGAGCACTGTCTTGTAAATCAAACGATTTCCTTTTACCTTTTGAGTGAACATCCTCTTTTAGTCTCAAAAGTAAAAATAAAACTGTGCAAAATAGAAGTAGATTCAAAATATGCTTCTACAGGTTAAAGTATCTTACCACCCAAAAAACATGTAAACAGAAAAAAAAAAATCCTGCATTCATTAATGTGGCTATCAAGAACACACTTTTTAACATCAGTGTATTTTATATTTTATTTACAGTGGTATATTTTCCTGTTTGACACCGAAAGTGCTGCAAATCCATCTCTTTAGCTACCACTGGAAGTCACTTATACTATGGATAACCTTTGACTATCAGTTTCCAACTGTACATTCCCATATATCTTACACAGCTTACCCACTGAGGAATACCCATTTTCCCACATTAGCATTTATTCATTCTATCCCTTGCGCACATATACTGCTAAAAGAGCAATAAAGAGGGTATACAGTGTTTATATATTATATGGACCAAACACTACTTCATATCCTTTCTCTCCCCCTGCATTCCTTTCTTCTGCCTAGAACACCTTTTGCTCATTAGTAACAATTTGTTATCCAACGTAGCCTTCATGTAATTTCTAATGCCTACTTTAAAATGCTGTTTTTCTAATTTCCCTGCAAAACCCCATCATTTTACTGTCACTTGCATCTGACCTCACCTTGGTTCAGTGTCACAAAGATCATACCATCAAACCATCTTACTTCTATTGTAGGCTTGCAGCAATCATACTGCCTTTCAGCAGCATTTCACATTTTATAAATGTACTCCTAATTTATGATAGAATAACTGATCATTATTAAAGCCATCAACAGTTATTTATTTATTTTAGTTTTTACTGGGGTAGTACACTGATCACTATAGACCATTTGCAAGAGGAGCCCAGGTGAAGGGATTCACAAGAAAAAAAAAATCAATATAGAACACATTCACAAACACAGAGTAATCACAGAAGGTAGATAATCCCATAGATAAATGATACAGTATATAAATATTAGAGTAGAAAATCAAATGTGAACTAAGTTTAGTTGTAAATATGAGAGGGAAGCAGCAGCTGAGAACATAGGATCAACACAAAAGTGCTGCAAGTGAGGAACGAGTTAGGTTATATGTCCAGTGGAAAAGCAATTGCAGTCAGATTTTTGATGATGTCTTTTGAGTTGAGCTCTGAAGGAGAGGAAACAGGAGACTTCTTTAATGTGAAGGGAGAGGCATTTCCAGAGTATGGGTGCAAGAACGGAGAAGGAATGGTCAGTACATTGCAGTTTAGTTTGGGGAGTGTGGCATGAAGGAGTTAATTGGGGAGGTTGCAGAGGTTGTAAGGGGTGGTTTAATTCTGGAGTTTGGCTGCAAGAGGTGGGAAGGCACCTGGCTGAAGACGTTTGAAAGAAGAGACCCTAGAAGTAGCTTAACTCCACAGAAGACGACTAGCCATATGGCCTTGAAGAGGATAATGCAGTGCTGTTTCTGAGGGGAGGAATTGGAAATGAATCAGCAGATTTTGCTTTCAATGGACTGTGTAGAGTGGAAGAGTTATTTTAGAAGCTGTGGCTATGATGGTTGCACAATACAAAACAACCACACCACGTGAGCAAAGAGGAGTCCTTTGCCTACTACAGCTCTAGCTGGTCTGGAGAAAAAGTGAGATATTTTCCAAGACCAGAATAAAAGAGAACGGATCTTTTTCCTGGTGTTATCAATGTGGCTTAGGAAGTTAAGTGACTGGTTTAGCTATGAACCTAAGTATTTACAGGATGTGGTTGTTTACATTGTGCAACCATTGAGATCTGTGATAGTGAGATTGTTAGGAGTCTTTCAGCTTTTGTGAGGTTCCAAATATCATACCTTTTGTTTAAAAGGGTTTAGAAGTACCTTATACTTCTTCAGCCAGTAATTAAAGGAGTGGAGGCCAGACTGAAGCTGAATTTGAATAGTTGAATGTGAGGGACTGGATCAAAGAACAGCCATGGCATCTGCATAAAGAGTGACAGGAAGGTTAGGGAGTTCAGAGGGAAGCAAAGGTTTTGAAAACAAAAGACGGGATAGTATGGGCCCCAGGGGCACTTCTCTGGTAAGGGGTGCTGGTGGCAATAAGGATGTGTCTAATTTGACTCTCAAATATCTATTTCTTAAGAAAAGTTGGAACCAGGTGACAGTGTGGGGAAAACTCTGACTTCTTAAAGGGAGTGAAGGAGCAGGAAGTGGTCAATTAGATTGGAAGCTTTGGTAAAGTCAATGAAGAGAGCTCCTGAAAGGTTTCCTTTATCCGTGTTGAGAATGATCTCACCTGCAACTGACCATACTTCTGTCAATCTGCTCTGGCCACCCAGAATGCATGCTGTTTAAGAGTGAGAAGGCGGTACTGTTGGATGTAATTGGACAGTTGGTTGTAGATTCGTTTTTCAAGTATTTTCTGAAGAGTAGGGAGGATGAAGATAAGGTCGAAGTGGGAGGTATGTACTAACTGAGGCTGTTTGGAAAGGAGTTTAACCACAGCAGTTTTCCATATGTCTGGCATTGCATTTTGAATTAAGTAGAGGTTATAAATATGTAGAAGACGTGTAGCAAGGAAGTCTTAAATCAAGGGAGTAAATTGTCTGCACCAGATGGCGCATAATGCCATACAAAAACTTCTGAGGAAGACATGAGATCAATGTTTGATATCAAAAAGACAATGAAAAAATGAGACTCAAAAACAAAGTCACAAGAAATTTAAAAATAAGGTAATGAAAACACTATACAGTAATACATTCCCTCACTTGGAATCTATATGATTTTCTAGTCTAATTAGGATAAAATGCATAACTAAACTACCGTCTAATCCATAACAAAATTAACTCTATTATAAAATCAAGCTAAACACTAGAAGAGGTGAGGCATATAGACTATTGACATAACTGGGTATGCAAGAAAAAAACATACTGAAGTACATATAAAATATAAACATGTTTTGTTATGTATCAGGTGCACTTACTTTGAATACTTTCAAATAACAGAGTTATTAAAGAAAGCCACTTCAAAAAAAGAAGTGTTTTATTTCAGGGGGACAAACCCTGCTTCTGCACCCACACACTCCTGCTCATTTAAACTAACCATCTTGGAGATTTCACAGTACTGAAACAAAAGAAAAATTACCTTATGTTCAGTATTTAGTGATCTCCCTGAAACACTGTTGCTCCATTCCCTCTTTTCAGTGTGGTTTAATAGCTTATAAAGAGTAAGAAGCAAATAAGGAAAATTATAATACTAGAAGAATTACTTAAAAATTGTTAATTTCATACTGCATACTTCTCAGTATAACTGTGCATGTGGGGATTCCACAGGCATGTCGCCAGCATTTATTCTTTGATCTATGCTATTTAACTGAAAAATATTGAAGCGAAGCTGCAATCATATCTAAAATAATAGCTTCAGGGCAACAAAAAGCTTTATAATACAGTCATTATCATCCTGTAATTAATTCTTGCTGCACTGAATAACTACATTCATTATTAACAGAAAAGCTTTAGATTGCATTACAAAGTGAACAGTTAAAAAATTGTTTTGATGTGCAGCCTTACTTCCTATGGTTAGAAACACTATATGAAATGCTTACATATCTATAGTTTATAAGCGTCAGCTAGCACAAAGATAAAAATAAGTACTGCAGAAATAAACTATGAATGATAAACCCACGAATGCATTCATAACCATCAGAACACAATACTATGCCTTTACAGCCCCAAAATCTTTAGATAAGATAAGGAAGTTACTATCCTTCCATCTACTGAAGGTCTCCCTAGACGAGTAAAGGCAACACAAGGATTTTGTGCTAACAGGATATGAACAAGCTCAGCTACTAGTATTTCATTTGTGTCAGTGCCAATGAGCTATTATAAACTTATTAATATAAAAGTCCAACTAAAATATCAAGAGCTTTGCATGTGAAAATACACTGGGGGGAATTCATAAAGTTTACCATGAGGTATAAATGATGCATACATATTGAGATAGCCTTTTCAAATTCAAAGACAGCCCTAACATGGTGCTTTAGCACACAGATGTGCAACACTGCATAGGTCTGTCTCTGTGGCTGTGTTGTATGTTAATGCAGCAGTTCAGGGGAGAGACATATGTTAACTAGCCGTATGTTCTCTCTCTCTCTTCCCTGGAACCACCTCCAACAAGATATCTACTCCTATATTAGCATGGCTGCTCTTGGCACATCACAGCAGTGAACATGGCCAAAAGACTGTGTTCGTCTATCACAGTAGAGGTAACTGCTGGGGAGTTTAGTGCTAAGATAGGATAAGGAGATGTCACATTGAGTGTATACCAGGGTCATGTGAGTGTCTCTCTCCCTGGAAAGTAGCAACAGGAAAGTTAGTGAGGGTGGTCAGATGTGTGTGTGTGTGTGTGTGTGTGTGTGTGTGTGTGTGTGTGTGTGTGTGTGTGTGTGTGTGTGTGTGTGTGTGAGAATAAATAAATGGATGAGAATGTGAGTGCGATCAGGTGGGTAGGGGGCTGTGTCTACATGTCTGATGTACACAAGCATGCGAGTGTGGATTGGCATGGCTGTCATACTTCCACACATCCCTAGACTAACAAGCATAACTCTACAATATTGGATGGGGAGGACCAGTAGCCACCAGAGATTACTGCAAAGTAGGAATAGGGGAACACTAGCCACCATGGAGTACATAATACTTGTACAGTAAAAGCACTTAAAGAATACAGAGATCAGGTGGTGGATCCACTAGCCACCAGTGATCACTCTAAACTTGTGTGTCATAAGAGCACTTAACATTATGGGGCTCAGAGGCTGGGATAAACACTGGGCACCAGGGAGACTACTGTAAACTCTTGTACCATAACAGCATTTAACCCAATACAGGAATTGGGGTAGGGGAAACACTGGGCACCAGGGGGTTACTCTAAACTTGTGTGCTGTAACAGCACATAAATCATTATAGGGGTGGGGTGAGGGAAAACCTACACCAAAGATTAAGGGATTTCATTTTTTAGGGCCAGAAAAGGAGACATCAGAGACATTTGGTCAATACAGTAACAGGTAAGGGAACTGTTGTGTGTGTGTGTGTGTGTGTGTGTGTGTGTGTGTGTGTGTGTGTGTGTGTGTGTGTGTGTGTGTGGTACAGTGACTGGCGGGTAAAGATGGCTATGTTTACACAATGCATCCATTGCAATAACCTATTATGTTGTGGTAGTTAGCTATGATTGATAGGCAAGCAATCTCACCAATAATGAGGTCTTTTTTCATCAAGGCTAATATGTCTATCAATCACAAACTACCACATCTCATTAATAAGGCCATTTTATCTCAACCCTTAACATGATGCAGTACAGCTTTCATGAATCCCTGGGTAAGTTTCCCAATAATTGTAAAATTCCTGTTCAGCTTCACTCTGCACCTTGAGTGTAACTGGCTAAACATTTTAAAGAGAAGGGAAACTCATTATTGCAGCTGATATGCAGTTTCTCCATGAGTTTTAACACTTCAAAGTCAATGTGAAACAGTTAGCTGACAACATTACATCACTAAATATACAGGGCTCAACAAATTCAGCACAAAATCCAGAGCATGTCTATTCCCCAAACCATATGAAATAAAAACAAAAATATTGAAGACAAAAACAGAAAGAATTCAAGCACAAGATCAACCCCTCTTCATTTTCTGATCCATTTGTCAAACATACTCATGGACAGAAACACTCCAGTCTCTGTAGCACATTCAAATGATAAGTTAAAAACAGACGTACAAGAGCAATATATTTAAATTTAATACAAGACAACTGCTCATACTAGATAATCAGCAACTTTAAGTCCTTCAGCAATATAAGCAAATACTTGATACAAAAAAGAAGACATAATATAGAGACAGGAAGCTTGAGTATTTAGCTCGCTCTGTAGTACTCTATATAAGCTAAAAGTAAAATACAGCAGTCGTTAAAATATATAAAAATAATAAAATGTTATGATCTGTGTAGAACTATTAAGGGTATCTATATTTCACTTAATATTTTAAAAATGGTATAAGACTATTAAAACAAGAATATATTAACAATAAATTAAATAAGTGTAAATGATATCTCATCAGTAAAGAAATGATCATTCAGGTACAATAAAAGCGTTAAATAGGAATTTAAAATATTAAACTCTTAGCTACAGGAAAATGAGGAAAACATTTTATCTCCATTCCATAAACTGCTAAAGAAGCCTGTCAAAATGTGAATGTTAAGACTTTAAAGTAAAATTATGTAGAGTCATAAGTCACACATATATACATTAATCTTGGACAAATCAGGCCACAAACCAATAGAAAAAAATAATACCAAAGTGATGTTTTAAGTGCTTGCATTCTTTTTACTATTAAGAACCTCATTGATGATGGTCTTAATAGTAAACAGAACAAAAGCACTTAAAAGAAGATGGTCAAGTAATAAAAATAAAAGAGTAAGATAAAAAGTTATTAGAAATACAAATGATATATATAAAGTGAGATTTGAACAATCAAATAAATTAGATAATATTGACATCATTAAAAAACTAATGACAGAGTATCAAACAATTAAAGTGGAGATAGTTCTAGACAAAGTAACATTGTAGAATTATGTGATGACTCCCAAAAGTCTTCACAGGTTAGCTAATTTAAGTAAGATGTTAAGCAAAAAGACACAAATCAATAATATCCAAAATCCTCACACTAATACAATTCAGACAGAGGAACAACTTATTTTAAAACCATTCCACAATAATATCAATAAAAAAAATAATAATCCTGATGATTGCAAAACTGATAAGTATTTATAGAAAAATGTTACTAGTAAACCTAATGATCAGCAAATGTCTCTGTTAAATAAGCCTATTACCCTAATAGAAGTTAAGGAAGTTTAAAAAAGGTAAAAATGGCAATGCTCCATGGTTAGATTGTTTAAGTATGGAATTATATAGTCTGCTTCCATTAAATATGATAGAATTACTGAGAAAAGCTTTCAGGATAATTCAGAGTGACAACAATAATTCCTCCCTCGTGGAAATTTTCTGTAATCTCACCTATACTTAAACAAGGAAAGGATAAAAAGTTACTTTTCTCATATATAACGATTTCATTATTAAATGTAGATTATAAAAAAATTGTATCTATCATCACTATAAGATTAAGAGATATAGTAGATAAAATAAAAATCAAACAGCAGTTACAGTCAATAGATTAATATATGACAATATAAAAAGGGTAGTAAAAACTTGGATTTAAAAACAGGAATGAACAAAAAATCGTGTCTAATTAGCTTGGATATTTTGATTCTGTAGATTGGAACTACTTATTTAAAATGTTTAAAGCATTTGCTTTTCCAGAACAATTAAAAACAAACTTGTATAGGGATCCCAAAGCATGTTTAAAATGGAATCTTGCATCTCTCAAGGATTCACTTCAAGCAAAGGTACAAACCAAGGATGCCCTTAGTTAACAGTATAAAAAGCAAAAGGATTGCCATTGTAAACACATAATTTTGGAGATGATATTTTACTAACTATAGGAGATTTCAACTATTCAGTTGAATATATAGATGAGAAATTGGAACGTAAGATGTATAGCTGCTAAAATTTAATAATCATAAAACAAACTCTAGAGTTAAATCAATTACTAGACAGTAAGTTTAAAGATAAATATAAGCATAATTGGGAAAGACAAGAATTAAAATATTTAGGAATAAAAATTTATTAAGTAAGATTTCTATCAACTATGAGAAAAATAATTCAAGAGTTACTCCTTATTAACAATGGAATGAGATGTTTACCTTTGGGGATAGGTTAGTGTTCATTAAAATGATCATATTACCTATGATTTTATATATACATAAGAATAGGGTTGATACCTTTCGTTGTGGCTAAAACCAGACATAAACCACAACCCTCACACCACCTATAACCTTGCCCTTTCCCCGACCACTGCCCACCCATTTTGTGACATTATCATGTCATTCGAGACAAAACGGCCCTCTTTTTCCATTTGTGATGACTTGTTTTCAGCAGATTTACTATACATACTTTTTGTGAAAAAAGCATAGTAATTCTGCCAATATAATAAACTCTGATAGTCGGTTTATTTTATGAAACAGAATACCACAGTTTTTACAGTGTTTTCTGGACTACCGGACAAATCAGTTTGACTTCTGTATAGTCTGGGAAAAAACGGATAGCTGGGAATGCTACATAAGAAAAACTAGGGATGCTATACAGACCCAAAAACTTTCTCACCAATGCAACTAAAACTACACTTGTGACTACTTATCACCTCCCCACACTTCTTTAGTTCACTCCCATCCTTACTAACCTCCAGGTTTCACAAAATTTAAAACTTGAACAATGCTATAACAAAGTTGCTAAATTTGTAACAAAATACCACTTTCAAAACCCACCACTGTATAGCACTAAAAAGCCTATATTACTTAGAACTGAGACATCAGCATCCATCTTCCTGCCCAGCACTAAAAAAAACTTTCTACAGAGCTATGTTTCCAGTTGGTCATTGCTATCCAGGGACCACAAACTCCTGTCTACAAACCTAGCAAATGTGTTGGGCATTGTCTGCACTCATATAAAGTTGAAGCCTGGAACTTGTTACCTGTATCCATCAGGTCAATACCTTCCCTCTCATCCTGCAAAACCACTCTGAAAGACTTCCTGGCTAAAATCTGGCTCTGTTCCTGCTCAAAACCAGGATAAATTTAATCTCTAAATGTGAACAACTACCTTTTCATTCCTTATACCGCCGAACTCCTGACTCTCCCTTTTTCACTTACTTCCTTACTTCTATCAAATTCTCTTCCCTGACTTTCCCTCTAAATATAGCACAAGCCTGTTTTTTCTCTCAAATCATATTGCAATTCCTGTTTGTATTAGACTAACTTACCTTTAATTTCTCTACAAAGTATCTAAAACTTCTGTTAATATTAAATAATTGTCATATAACTTGTGTCAATTCTTAACCAATCTTGTATGTTATCACTACTTTGTTGTAATTATTTAAACTGCACATGTTTTTGTTTAATTTTTGAAGATTGTAAAATTATTGTTCTTAAAATGTTTTGTAATAATCTGAAGCTTTTCTCCATGGGCCTCTGCTAAAAATGGTCTTCTTCCCAGTCAAACTTTCCCAATTATCAATCATCAATAAAGAATAAACATTAGACTGTGGGAGTATGGTGGTATTAGCTTTCCTTATATAGATTCTTATTCCTTTGTTGCAAATTTTAACTCAGTTATACTCTGGTTAGACTCAGCTTATACTAGTCAACGGAAAACCATTCAGGAACAGATTATACTAAATTCTTATAAGTTTATTAAATAAGATAAATTGGAAGTATGCAACAATCCTTTCATCTAGTTAATAAAACATACCTTAGAAGGCCATTCATTTCAGTCTTTAGACTCTGCATATATTAACATAAACATAGAAATGACTGAGTCCCAGGTTGGAAAAAATGAAGAAGTACACAAATTGGTGAATAAAATCTTTTACTAGTACTTCACAAATGCTTATGTAATCCACCGGGTAGGCCAATAGTATCAGGAAAGGGATCTTTCTTGCAAAATGTGGGTATTTTTTTGATCAACAGTTAAAGGTTTATTTGAGTAAAGTTATATCTCACATTAAAATGGCAAGGAATTATGTAATTTGATAAGAGGTATGAAGTGGAACATTGGATACTACTGAGCAACTGTGGATGTGAAAGCTCTTTATACGAGGGGTTTGGAAGCAGTTGGCAAGTTGATGGGGGAGGGTCCACGCACAAATCGTATTTTACAGTTATTGGAATTCTCTTTAACACATAATTGCTTTAGGTTTAATAAACAATATTTCTTACAAAAAGAGGACACTGCGATGGGGACATCATATGCCCCTTCCTATGCCATCATTTTTATGAATTACTTTGAAAATCTGTTTATTTATAGTACTGAAGTTTTCAGACATCATATGATCATCTACAAAAGATACATAGATGATTTGTTTTTTATTTGTAGGGGCAATATTTCAGACTTTCAAGAGTTTGTGGATAACCTCAACCATAATAATAATTTTGGGTTGGAATTCACATATACAATTGATAGGAAAAGGGTTCAGTTTCTTGACTTAGAATTCTTTCAGGCCTTTCAGTAAGAAGACAGCTGTTAATCATTTTTTATCAGCCGAAAGTATGCATGCCCCTATCTATTGGCTGCATTACCCCATGGTGAATACAATCAAATTTTTAGTAATACTTGTGATAAGCATACTGTGAGAGAGGAATTTTTGAAAACTTATTGGAGAGAGACTATTCTTCGCATGTTCTTGATAAAGCTGAAAGGGGGTTTAGGAATTCCTTTTCAATGAAACATAGTTCCTTTAAAAATACATTAGGTGCTTCCAGGGCAAATTTCAGTAATGTGTTTAATGAAGATAGTGAGGAGAAATTATTTTTTGTTTCTAAATATTCTCTTTTTTCTAGGAGCTTGAGGATGGTTGTTGAGAGGTTTTGGCCTATGGTTGCCAATGAACCCCCCTTGACAGGTTTATTCCCCCAGGAGAATAACATTCTCTTACAGTAGATTTTCCAATTTGAAGGAATTGTTAAATATGAAGAAAGTTCAGAGAAATCGGGGACACACAAGATGTTATTCATGTGGACATTGCAAGATTTGTAGTAGAGTTAGGAATTTAGATGGAACTTTTATAAATGGCAATAAGTTCAAGGCCATTGATTTGTTTGTCAGTCCTGTGGAGTTGTTCACATCATAGGTTGTAGATGTGAACCCATAAGGTGGTACATAGGGCAAACTAAAAGAATGGCAAAAAAATCATATTATGGAGCATTTGGATGATAGTAAACATTGCAGGGTTGAAAATCCTGTGGCATATCATTTTCAGGCAGCCCATGCTGGCTCTGATGTTTGTTTTCTAGCATCTTACCTCTCAACAAACAAGGTGATGGTTTTCTTACTGAGTTATTAAAGTTTGAGACAAAATGTATTATCAGTTATGGCACATTATTCCCTAGGGGTTTAAATCTGAAATTTAATATTAATGTTTCTTAATTATTAACATATTGTATATTAGAATATAATATTAAATATTCTAGTTAGCATTTAAGTAAAAAAGGGCATCTTTAGGAAATGTTTCTAGGTGAGTTTTTTCTGATATTTTATGTTAAAATAGTCATTTAGCTTCACTAATATGTGATTGTGTCCTTTACTATAAATGTCCAGTTTCATGTTCAAAGGAGATTACTTATGGTTACAAGGTCACACAATTTCATTACAGTATTTTGTTATAGAGTCATCAATCATGGTATGTTATTTAATGTACATATGTGCTTTATATACATGTGTATGCTCTTATACGTCACATATTCTGGGTGTTTTTATATTTTTCATCTATCATCTATTCATTCAATTGTTTCTGTAACTTTACCTTTAATATACTGAAAGTTGGATGTGAATGTTGGGAAAGTGTTAATGAGTAATGTTTTAGTGCTTAATACATTTGTATATGAATGATTCTTTGTTAATTTAGCCTCATTAATGTGTATTTAAAGATGTTGTATTTTGGCTTTTGAGCAGCGGTACCAGGAAGCACTAGTAAAAGATTTTATTCACCAATTTTGTGTACTTCTTCATTTTTTCCAGCTTGGCACTCAGTCATTTCTATGTTTATGTGAATTTTGGTACTTTGAAGTGCTTTGAGATCTGCATATATTAACTCAGTTCTAAAAACAGTTAAGGAATATGCTTTTAAAACTCCATTAATTTTAAAATGGATTTTTTTTTTTTTGCTTTTCCATCACACAAACCTCCAGATTTGTAGAAACACAGAACAATCTTAAAATGAATTTACTAAAAAGGAATTGTGGTCAGATTGCTTTGAAAAATGGAAAGTAAAGTCAGCAGAATGTTTAATGAAAGCTTTTAAGATGGATGAATCTGTTAATTAGCTAATATTATATATCAGTAAGAAATCAGATGAATTTATAAGTAATATGAGTGAAGAGGAACAGAACACCATTTCCCCATTTTATGAGTATATGAGTGACATCACTGAAGGTAAACGGACCTACAATGGAAATCTGTCCAACTCATACAAGTTAATTATAAATAACTTTGATGCAAATTTCTGGAACATCTTAGATAGTAGTGGATTGAAAGACTCAGCTGATGATAAGAACAAAGCTATGTTACTTAAGTCAGACTAACATCTTCAAGTTTATACTAGAAAGTTTTTATGTGGAAATATATATATATGGAATGTTTTTTACCCCTTATAACATTTCTAAATTTAGTTAAAATGGCTTCTTTAGTTTGCTGGAGATGCAGTAAAGCTGTAAAAGTTGATTAGGCACATATGTTTATGGACTGTGAAAAATTAAATGTTTATTGGGAAGATAAGTGTTTTTAAGGGGTCTGATAAGTGTTCTTTAACTAGATCAACAATACTAAGAAATGGCTTTTACAGATAAAGGAAGTGGAACAAACAGCAAAAATATTTGTGGAGTCTCCTGGCAGTAGCTAGAAAAAGTATTACAAAAAATTGAAAATCAAGCTCAGTTCCCATGTTCAAATACTTTTTTATATTTAACAGCATCTAAACTGAAAAAAAAAATGACTAGAGGAAGTTCTAGAAATCATACCAAGACTTTTAGTCATTAGGACACCCTTGAAATGTTGCTATTGAAATACCAAGATTCTTAATTTGCTAATTGTATTAGATTTCTGTGATGATCCAATATATTTCTTGCATTGTGTAATAATATGTGATAATTAATTTCTTCCTTTCTGTATATATATATATATATATATATATATATATAGTATACAAG
This sequence comes from Protopterus annectens, assembly GCF_019279795.1. NCBI lineage: Eukaryota > Metazoa > Chordata > Ceratodontiformes > Protopteridae > Protopterus > Protopterus annectens. Next base: position 560,702,207 of record NC_056747.1, read on the forward strand.
TTAAATCAATGAAAAATTCTTTAAACATGTTTTGCGTACCGTCTGGATATTCAGTTATAAACTCTACTTGGGTTGTGTTTCTAGGTACAGAGGCAATGGAACAGCTGATTATTGAAGCTGGGGGGGTGCCTAGCTAACATTGCTGATAATCATTTCCCTTTTTCTGTCATAAGATTTCATTCACTAGAAGAGTTCATTTTCAGGACAAAAACTATAGTTGTCATTCTTGTGCTGTAAAAGCAACAAATATTTGTATGTTTATGGATTTATTATGCATTCACCTATGTGAAAAAGTAAAAATGTACATGTCTCTTCTGAAATTACTCTACGTCATCTATATTATGGAAACTGTGAAATCATAATAATGTAATAACTTGAAAGCCAAACTATGTGCTCTACTTCCATTGTGTCTCTACTACAAAAAAAGAACAACCATTACCTTCAGCTCCTTTTGCACACATACTGTCTCAGTGTTACTCACTCCTTCAGAGGTGGCATACCACTCTAAATATGAAGTTACGAGAGTAAAATGTTGGCTGTGCTCTAAGACATACACTGCCTACAACAAGGTATATCAATAATAATTCACCAGTAATCCATAACCACCCTTTGCTGCCAAAAAATGATAGGTACACTCTATGCACTTCTGATGCTAAATTGAGAAGAGAATAAAATATGTAATAGCCACAGTAAAATATTTCAACTTGCTGCTGTTAGACACACAGACTGCCTCTCCAAAAAATCATCCTCATTTTTTTAACATCTGTCTTGCAACTGCATTGTGCTTTCACATATAAAATGCCTCCACCATTCCGCTTATTTTTGACTTTATAGTTGACTTGAAAACAAACTCTTGATGGCACTATGAAAGATTGCTTATTGCAATAATTTACTCATGTTGATTCTCATCAGCATGGCTGCCCAAATTCACATTATAATCAACTACAGGTCCTTCTTCCTTCTATTTCTACATCACAGCCATTAGCATATGTTGTGGAGTTAAAGCATTCAACAGATTTTTCTCTTTTTATTATTGTCTCACTGGAACAAACAGGTTCACAGATTCACAATTTTGATGACTGGCTTTCAAGAAGCTTGTCTGCTGTAAACCTATACAGACATTTTATACTCCACCCCCCCACACACACACACACACA